>NC_056744.1:422118084-422147559 GCF_019279795.1 Protopterus annectens | reverse complement strand
AAACCCCAAAAAACCCTTAAAAAATTTGGATAATGCATTTTATGCTAGTTTGTTCCCTGCCATGATTAATAAACCCTCCTCCCCTGGCAGCAACATGCTATTAAGTTCTTTTTCTTCCATACTTCCAACCTTGCTGTGCGTGCACATAAGTAGACACACACACAGGCACACACCCCTCTGTACAATAAAACAGATCACTATCTACCTCATGGCTAGATGTTTGAAATTTTGGTTTATGGCCAAGTAAGATTTGAGCAGCATATCCTAAGATTAATTCAATAAATAATAGCCTGCTTTCACTGGCAAACTGATTAAAGTTAAGCAGCACATGAATACTTAATTTACATATAAAGAAAACTTTTCAGATATCTTACACAGGGCTTCTACTCTAAGTAGAAAGAGAGTAAAAGCCTGGATCTTAATAAAACTCTAAAACTTCAAATGACTATTCTTTCTTTTCAGACTAATTGATCAACTGGACGTCTAAAACATGCTGCTGGAAGAAAATTCTTGCAACAACTCAATGACAAGATACAATGCTTGTAATGCAGAACCATGCCATTTTTAACATATGCAGTGTTCTAGCTTTGCTGCAGCCTACCTCTGAAAGCTGTCTTTGTAGTTCAGCAATCTTCCTTTCATAAATCATTTTTCTGTCAGATACAATAGCCATCAAGTTAAACCGTATTTCACCTTCACTGTACCTTGAAGAGAAAATAAAGATTTAGAATGATTTATAACACAACAGCTGTCTGAAAAGAACATGCAAATTTGATAAATAATGTACCACCGCTAAGATCATGTGCAAAGTTTTCTGTTTTCTTTTAAACTACTTTTAAGTTAATTATACTCTTATTCAGTAACATGGGCTTTCACATTCTAAAATAAGCAGCTTATCGGTGACACTATAGTTCAAGTTCAAATGACTAATTTGCTGCAGTCATCACACTTGGGTTGAGTCCCAAAGCTAAGGTAGGGTGGAGGCATCATAGAGGGTTAGTGGAGGCAATGAGGCCCTGCAGAACTGCAGTGGCGAAGCCTGCCCTGGACTTAGAATAGAGAGGTAAGTGATAGTGTTTGGTGAAGGTGTGTACAGACCTCCAAGTTGCAGCTTCTAAAATTTCCTTGGTAGGAACCCCCCTGAGAAAGGCAGTAGAGGTAGCTGTTGCCCTGGTAGAGTGGGATCTAATGGTAGGAGGAACTGGTTTCCCATGATGGGCATTAGCAGAATTGTATGCAATGGCCTATCCATTTAGAAATGGTTTGCTTGAATATGGCCCTCCCTTGAGAAGCTGTAGCATAGGAAACAAAGAGCTGGTCAGTTTTTCTGAAAGCCTTGGTTTTATCCAAAGTAGTAACGAAGTTGCCTGTGAATCTCCAAGGAATGCAGGAGTCTCTCACCTTTGTTCTGTGGATTGGGAAAGAAAGTGGGTAGGTGGATGGTTTGATTTAAAGCTACACTGGAAACCACCTTAGGCATGAAGGAAGGATTAGTCCGTAGAGAAACTATGTCTTGATGGAAAAGAGGAAAGGTTCCACTGCAAGTGCCTGTAATTCTGAGACTCTCCTAGCAGAAGTTACTGCCAGGAGCAGGTCTGCAGAAAAAGCTGGTTCAAAGGGAGGTAGCGTTAGTTTTTCCAGAACAAAGTTGAGGTCCCATGTTGGTGTAGGTGGTCTAATGTTTTTGCCCCTCTGAGGAACTGTCTTACAGGAGGATTGGAACATAAAGGTGGATTAGTGTCGTAGTGAGCTGAAATAGCTGAAGCATGGATTTTAATAGAGGAGAAGGAAAGTCCTTTATGCAACATCTCCGCTAAAAACTGCAGAATGTGAGGCATATGAGGCTGAGTTGCGTCTTGGCCTTTAGCTTGGTTCCAAGCACAAAACCTTTTCCATTTGTCCGAGTAAGTCTTCCTGGTGCTTGGCCTCCTGGCCTCTAGAATAACATCCAGTACTGCTTGTGAAAGAGGGGCTGGTGGGATGCTTAACTGATTTGCCATGCAGCCAGGTTTAAGGTTTTGATCTGGCTGTGTAGAATCTGCTCGTCTTGCTGCGCGAGTAAATGAGGAATTTGAGGCAATATCCATGGTGGGCTGTGAGCCATATTCAATAGCGGGTTGAAGTTTTATTTCACAGTTTAAAATAACGTTTACTTCCACAGGGCTCTCATCAGCTATGCTAACATGCTCTCAGTTCACAATAAGTTCTGAATAATAGTTTTCTTTAAAAGCTTTAAAATAAATCCCAAACTACAAAGCTCGCTCTGGTTATCTTATTTAGTAAAACACACACAAAAAGCGCTTTTGACTGTTCGCCTTCTTCAGTTCGATGAAATTTCAGTTTCTTAGTTTCAAAATATAAAATAACTACTAGCCATTCAGATACTTCCTTCTACACACACCTTTTTGTGAGCTAATCATGTTCCTTGTATTTAGTACTTTACTTTGGTTTAGCTGAGACACGCCTGTTTCTTAGGATTGGTTTTAAAGGGACTACAGCATTTATCCCAGGTGACTTGTGTGCCTTTAAGTTCAATATCCATTTAATTTCTTTATTCTCAGTCAAATTTTTAATATCACCTCCCCTGTTGGTTACTGATATTAATTCACAGCTGATGAGAGCCCTGTGGAAGTAAGCGTTGTTTTAAACTGGGAAGTAAACATTTTTTGTGGTTTTAATGAGACTTGGACTAATGAAAAATGGCTTCAGTTTACAGTTTGAAAGCATTTGCTAACCTGGCATCAATCCTGAAGTTTTTAAGGGAACTACTAACTAAGACTACAACTTAAGAGTGAAAGTAAGTTAGCACAGTTGATGAGAACTCTATGAAGTAAGTGTTGTCTTAATTGCTAAATAGACTTGCTGTTTCACTACATTTCTGAAAGATCTTGGAATTTATAATTTGTTTCAAGAAATACTTAAATACGCCTAACACGCTGTTATTTGTGGAGATTATTACAATACAGAGTTTCAGCTTGGTGGTGCATAAATTCTTCTCTCATTTTTGTTCTAGTTTGATGCACCTTTAGTACTTGGGATTTTTTAATTAAGTAGATGAGGGTAAGGTGGTTCACACAGCCTATCTAGATCTCGCCAAGGCTTTAGACACCATCCCCCACTGTGGAATTAGATAAACTCACTAAACTAGGTATAAATCCCCATGTCACAAAATGGGTTGCCAACTGGCTCACTGACAGAACCTACACTGTGAAAGTTAGCAGACTCCAAATCCAACTTCTGACCAGTGACAAGTGGAGTACCACAGGGTTCAGTCCTGGGTCCTCTCCTGTTTGGTATCTACTTCTCTGAAGTACAGACTAACACAGAAGGTCTTTGGCTAACGAAGTTCGCAGGCGACTGCAAACTAGGAGCCATAATCTAAACTCCTAATGATGTGGACATATACAAAAGGGCCTCACTGACACAGATGTCTGGTGTCTAAGCCATGGCCTCAAGCTCAATGCCAAAAAGTGTATCGTTATCCCTTTTGGCAATAACTCTGTACCCATGAACTACTACATAGGCGGTAGCCTAACACTGAAAGTGTGATAAGAGACCTTGGGACACAGATGGACAGTAGTTTCTCCTTTGATAATCACATCACGGACCAAAATACAAAAGGCGGGGACATATCCATATTCATCAAGGATACTCACACCTCCAGGTTAGTGGCACAGCAATATGCTTCAGAGATCATCCACATGCAACTAACAGGCAAAACTGAATTCAAATTGTAGCTTGCTACAGATCACCCACCATGTCCCAGGACCCCCTTTCTGCATTTCTAGAAACACTGGGAAAAATAAAGGTCCTACCAAACATCCTGATATTGGGTGATTTCAATTACCCAAACATTAACTGGGAGAACTACTCAAGTTCTAACTCTCTTGCCCAACATTTCTTAGAATTTATAAACTCAAATGCCCTGGATCAACTGGTCAACACCCCCACCAAAGGTGACATACTGGACCTGGTCATCACCAAAATGGGCAACTAGTGTTTCACACCAGAGGTCAACCCCTCTCTGGTTACATCTGACCATAAACTAAACTAATCTCTCTGAATGTCGACATTCCGCCCCCACCCCCAGTCAAAGAAACCACAGTGAAAAACCTTTGAAAAGCAAACTTCACGTTACTTAAGACCGAGGTGGAAAGTTTTCAAAGCCCCCATGCTAAAGGATAACACTGCCCACACTGCAAAATCCTTTACTAATGCACTCTACGGGCACCTACAAGAATGCATGGATCGTGCTATCCAAGCAAAACCAAGACTCACTCTTCCAAGAAAAGGAAACCAGTCTAGTGGACACCTGCTATAAACAAGCTATACAACAGCAGGAGGAAACTAGTATAAAATAACAGTAAAAATCCAAAGAAGGTAAGACATCCCTGATCAGTATAAGCAAGAAACTACGATCCCTCATAAAATCATCCAAGGCTAGCTTCAAAAGAAAAATTGCCAAGGACTCCAAAGATAACCACAAGGCATTCTTTAGCTATGTCAAGAATCTAAGGGGCAATTCTCAGATCTGCTCAGAGATAGCGCAGAATGGCACAAAATACACTGAACCGACCAATATCGCCAACATCCTGGCAGACAGGTTCAGTGCAAACTTCACCCCCAAAAGGGCCTATAACCATACCAGAAGTATGCAGTGCCCCTGAAATCAGACACTCAGGTTAAAACAGCCCTCTCCAAAGCCAAAAAAACAGCATCAATGGGACCGGATGGTGTCCCAGGCTGCATCCTACACGAACTCAAAGATGAACTGACGCCTCACCTACCCTGTTCAAACTCAGCCTTTCCACAGGCTATGTGCCTATAGAGTGGGGCACAGCAACGGTTATTCCGCTCCACAAAGGTGGAGCCACAACAGACCCCGGGAACTATCGCCCTATAAGCCTGACAAGCTTGGTCTGCAAGGCTATGGAGCGCATCATCAAGGATCTCATTAACAGAGACATTGGGAACTTCCAAACACTGGACCCTACCCAGTTCGGCTTTGTTTAGGGCAGATCATGCCTCCTAAACCTGGTGGACTTCTTTGAGACAGTTACCAAGGCTATAGACGAGGGAAAGGTAGTCCACACAGCCTACCTAGACCTTGCAAAGGCCTTCAACACCATTCCCTATTCTGGTATTATAGACAAGCTCACCAGCCTGAATATAAACCCCTATGTCATGAGATGGGTTGCCAACTGGCTCACGGACAAAAACCACATGGTAAGAGTTGCGGGAGCTAGGTCTGACTCTAAAGCGGTTACAAGTGGCTTTACCCAGGGCTCAGTCCTAGGATCCCTCCTGCTCGGCATATACTTTTCAGAGGTACAAGCAAGCACAGAAGGTCTATGGGTGACCAAGTTCGCAGATGACTGCAAACTAGGGGCTATAAATGGACTCTCCAGCTGACACTAACATCCTCCAAAAGGGTCTTACAAACAGATACTCTGTGTCAAAACCATGGCCTCAAACTAAATGCCACTAAGTGCATAGTCATCCCCTTTGGAAAAAACAAAGTACCCACAAACTACCACATACGTGGTAGCCCCCTAAATACTTGACGTAATAAGGGATCTGGGGACCCAAGTAGATAGTAATCTCTCCTTTGATAATCACATTGCCAAAGTGATTAGAAAATCCTTCTATGTGGCCCACCTAATCACAAAAGGGTTTGCATCCAGATAAAAGAGGTCATTGTGCCCCTCTACACATCACTCATCAGACCCATCATAGAGTACAATGCCCCATTTGGGATGTACCTTACAAGACACTTGCAACAGCTGGAAAGACCATATAAGTAACTCACCAAGAAGATCACTGGCCTCAAACAGATGCCCTACGCAGCTCGACTGAAGAAACTCCAGCTGTACTCTGTTACATACTGCCTACTCAGAGGTGATCTCTGCCTGACATACAAGGCCATGTGCAACCCAGAATTGATGGACATGCTCCACCTCAAGAAAACCATATCCCCTTGAGCCACACGCTCTAGGGATCTAAACCTCACCACAACAATAAATAGGATATGCTGCTGGAGGGAGAGATTCCTGTCCCAGAGACTTCCCATGCTTTGGAACAAGATTCCAATCTACATTAGGCAGAGCTCCTCGCTAACACTCTTCAAGAGAAACCTTGACGAGTGGATGGAAAACACAATATTTACCCCAAGGATCACCTCAATGGCTCTGCTAGACACAGGCACAGGGAACTAATCTAAAGGGGCGGTGAAAGGCAACACATTCCGGCTAGGCTTATAAATGCCTTCAGGCAGATAGCCTAGTACCTACCCTATGAAGCTATAAATTTATATGGTCGACACCATATGATCAAGTTTTTGAAAACCCTAAGCTCTTGAATGCAGATTGCGGTACAGTGAGGATAGGGAGATTTACCCTTTTCTTCACTGTACTGCAATCTCAGAATCGGTATATACAATTTACAGGGGATGTGGGGTGTGCAGGGAAAATAACTATCCCTCTCTAGACTGGGGACTGCACAATGCCTCTGACTCACAGGCATGTTTCCTGGACCTGATGAGCACATACACCATGGACCAGATAGTTCACTCTCCACACAGAAGATGAAACGTATTGGACCTAGTACTCACCAACATGGGAAAGCACTGTACCCCCCATGCCACATCCTCATTGAAGTGACACCACAAAGCTGTCTCCCTTGAAATAAAAAAAAGATCAACCCAGAAAACCCAACTAAAGCCATAACAGTTAAGAGCTAAACTAAAGCAATCATATTAGACAACAGTTTGTCAAAATTCACAACTCTCCCAAACCCAGAGAACACAGCTACCTGTGCAGATTTTACCAAAACCCTGTACAAACATGTAAAGACTGCCTTGAGGCTGCCATACTTACCACAAGCAAACCCAGATCTAACACAAAAACCAAAACACTGATATGTAGCCTGTAAAGGTAAGGATTCTAATAAATATGTCATAGCCAAAATGAGAAAGGGTAACTCAGACAAGAGTGCTTTGATTTAATAACTGGTGGTAAAATGGCATAACCTTCACTGATCACAGTGATGTAGCAAATCTAACAATGGATAAATTTGGCTCTAACTTCACCACCCCCCCTCCACCGCCTCTGAAATGTGAAATCCCTTCTAGCATACCCCCAACCCCAACTATTACCAGGGAGCAACACAAAACACATTGCTTCAATTGGCCCAGATAATACCCCCGGTTGCCTCCTAAATACCTAAAACAGAACCTAGCAGGACAACTTTAGACACTCAACTACAGTCTCAAAGCAGATTACATACCAAGTGAATGGAGAGCCACAGTTATCCCTCTTCATAAGGGTGGATGATCAAATGACTCCAAGAACAACAGATTCATTAAGTCTGATAACTCTAATATGTAAAACCATAGAATGAGTCATCATGGAAATGATCAACAATGACACTGATGACCTACAGGCAATGGACCCATCTCAGTTTGGCTTTGTTATGGGAAGGTCGTGCCTACTTAACCTGGAAGACTTCTAGGGGGTCACCATGTGTTTGAATGAGGTGAAAATGGTGCATTCTGCCTACTCATACCCAGCCAAGGTGTGCAATACAATGCCTCACTTGGGTACAGCTGACAAATTCTCAGAAATAGGCATAAATCCCTTTATAACATATTGGATTGTCAAATGGCTGAAAGACAGATCCCAAAAAGTCAGGATTCAGAAGATCACCTCCACCAAGATACCAGTTAGCAGCAGAGTATCCCACAAATCCATGATGGGCCCGCTCCTGTTTGGCTTCTACTTCTCGAAAGTCAAAGGCCTCTGGCTCACCAAGTTTACAAATGACTAAACTGGGAGCGATCAGATTCCTTCCATGACATCAACATCCTACAAGAGGATCTAACACAAATGACTGGCATCAAATCCATGGATGAAAACTCAATGCAAAGAAATGCATTATTCTCCCCTCTGGGAAATCATCCACCCAAGCCAATTACTTAAATCAATAAAACACCCTTAAGAGGTGACCTGACAGTTAGGGCTTGGGAACATATGTAGACAGCAATCTTTGGTTTGATCAACACGTAGCCAAGACAGTAAGAAAATCAGTGTCACCCAACTCAGACGTAAGAATATGGCATCCATGACCAAGGAAGTAGTAGCATCTCTCAGCCCTCATACCAATCACTGAACACAGTGCCCCCTTGGGCATGTATCTAACCAGGCACTTTGGAACGTCCTCAAAGGTTGTTCACCAGGAGAATCCAAGGTATGAATACCCTGTACTACAAAGATTGCCTTAAGGTCCTATCTCTGTACTTGGTCTCCTTCAGGTTACTGAGAGGTGATCTATGCCTAGCATACAAGGCATCCTCAGATCCAGCTCTGACAAGCTTCTTGTACATCCGCAAGACAAACTGCACCAGAAACACTAGATCCAAGGACTTGAACTTTGTCTGTGAAATAAAATGAACCTGCTGGTGGGGCCAGTATGTCTCTCTAAAGATCTCCACACCATGGAATAAGGTCTCCAACTACATGAAGCAGAATTCATCCCTGACTCTGTTTAAAAGGAATCATTATCATTGGATAGGAAATCAAATTCACCCCCAGTCTGCAACCCCCCCCATGTTTCTGATGGGCAAAGGTTGACAGTAAGTAAATTAATCCCAAACATATCCCCATACAGCCCTGAGCTACCTCTTTACCAACACACCCCAACACATACACATCCAAGGAACTATAGGACAAAAATTGGTTGGGATGCTTGGCTAAGCTGTAAAGACCCTGTTTCTTGTTAGCCTAATATGAACCTATAAAGAACAGTTTTAACTTTTCTTTAAAGAAAAACAACTGCAAGATCGCAATAGTGCACCATTACATTAGAAACAACACACAAAGTTATCAGAAACTTAATACTGTAATAACGAAACTTACTTCTGTATTCTTTTCTCTATAACTGGTCGAACTGCACTGATCCAGTCATCTTGATTGCATGGACCTTAAAAAAAGAGAGAGATGTAAAAAGTACTGCAACTAGCAGAGAGCAACCAGAAGATTATAAAAGCAAAACAAACTCAAAGCAGAGCATGATGGAATCTCACCCTATTTATGGTAAGAAGTATCAAATCCCAAGTTGGGAACTACTTAACTTACAAGCAATAATGTCCATGCACATACACAGCCTTTATTCCACAGAGATACATACAACATAAAGGAATATTTCTCCACCAAGATTCATGACGTTTATGCCCAGATTGATGCCCCTTTTTATTCCTGCCATAGGAAATGTGTTTCTTTTAGGTTTACTTTTGTCTACTACATTGGAAAACTTCAACACATTTCAACACCAATTTACATGGTAAGGGGGACTACAGCTCATTAATTTTTTTACACCAATGTGCTTGATGTGGTTTACTTGGGAATATCAGACAAAGAAATGTACCTATGTCTGGGTAAAGCTTTCAATTCTACTCATCTGCCAATATTTAAAATCTTGCATCCAAGAGCCAAAAAATGTACTGTTGCTTGGATGAGAAATAAGTTATTGCCTAGTGTTTCCACATCACAGTCAGACTCTCCCTGCTTGCTTTTGTTCAATGTCTGTCTACCTTTCTAAAGTGGGGACAGCTAAACTGTTGGCTTCTGACTGGGCACTTAACAGTTTAGAGTCAAATGAAATGTCAATAGTAACATGTTACACCTGGGATACAGTAACTGATTATACATACTAATGTCTTCCTAAAGTTTCATTTGTCAGCGATCTAAGTTTTTGTTGAAATACATCTCAATTTCTACAACAGTGTTAACTCCATAATGAGAAGATGCTTTCTAATTAAGGATATTTTCTACCACTACCATTTCAAGGAGACCCAGAGTTATGCAACTATATAAATCACTGATTAGAACCCTACACAGAGTACAAAAAATATGTTTATACTGTATCAAACATATAAGAAAGCTTGAGTTTTTTGTTAAATAAACAAAACCAAAGCAAAGCTCAATGCTAAACTGTTCCTAATATGGCAAAAGACTGGCTGGGATAAAGTTTTTTTTTTTTTTTTGTTAGGCAATACACTCTTATAGGGAAATATGCTTTTAGTTTAGACAAACCATTAAGTATGTAGTATACGGTAATTAAATATAGTAGAAATGTCACTGGTAGAAAAATTTCCACCTTTTGGCAGATTTTAAGTATTTTAATACCAAGGTTTAGAAAACTTCTTTAAATCGAGCATCTAGACTTTGCAGTAAGTACCACCCTTATTACAAGACAAACTTGCCTCTTACTAACTTAAACCTAGTTTCTACAACTGCATTGGTAACAGGGTTTTTGATCACAACTTCAAAAAAAAAAAAAAAAAACTAATAACAAAAAACAGTAGTGGTTATTTTGTTACTATATTATCAAAAAAAAAAACTCCTGAACATCTAATGACAGTCTGCAATTTGGACTAAAAGCTAAGCTGTGTATTTCTGCAAAAATTCTGCTTGGAATACTCACATTATTAAAGAAGCTGGCCTCCACAACATTGCTCATCATGGAAACCCTCCACATTGCACTGAAACACACATACAGCACCCCTGAAAAAGGGGTTGGGGGGGACTTCATGCAGTGCTAGCTAAACCAACTCTAATCAGTACAAACATCACCTTATGTTTTCAGTGACTAACTTGTCAACAAAAAGCAGGCAATTAGGTAAATTTTTATCTTTGAAAAAGGTCATCTGGTCTTTTTCAACCATGATGGTGCTGGACAAAAATGCATACAAGGTATATGGATAACTTACTGCATCTAAATCAACCATCATGTTTTTTTGAAGGTAGGAAGAAACCAGAGTTTGTACATATTTACTAGTGATGCACTCCAGGAGACCACGGAGTAATCTTGTTTCCCAATTACCTCAAAGCACTGTCTAGTTAAGTGCCTTACTTGCACAAGGACACACAAGGAAGTACAGACTGAGGGAATGTACCCTGTACAGTACTACATTAAGCAACTCACTAACAGCTCATTCCCTTAATCCACTGCAAATCTCCCAGAGAAACTTCACTAGGAGATGGGGAGAAGGAGCAAAACTCCAACACTGACCACAGATCCGGAATGAAACCAAGGCAAAAACCTCGGCACTAAATCACTACCTGTTTCAGCTCCCATCACTCTCCCTTGCCTTATTTATAAATCTACATACAAAGACACAAAAAGTACAGTTTTGTACCTACCATAAATGTAGATGTCCGAGAGGTATGCATCTGCAGTCCTAACAAATGGGTTGTCCTGGCCTCAGGCAGCCCTTCGGTCGGCCGGATTCCAAAGTCTGGGTCTGGCCTCGGCTGATGTCGCACTTCACCCGACGTCATAGCTGCAGTTCTGCGGGTATAAAGGCATCAGCCGACGCCATTTTCCTCAGTGTTTCTTGCCCCAGATGCCAGGTGCCCTCTAGGAAGGCTAAATTTGGATAAATGCAAATGTTTCCAAACAATAGAGAGCAAATAGAAAAGAACATGTATATACATATATACAAACAAATACACCATAATAGATTCCCCCAGCTAGCTACAAGATGGGCAAATACCCTAGGAGTACCACAGAGGGGAAGGAGGGTGGGTAATCCTGACTGCAGATGCATACCTCTCGGACATCTACATTTATGGTAAGTACAAAACTGTACTATGTCCTTCAAGGATGCATCTGCAGTCCTAACAAATGGGTAGAATACCATAGCCAAACTGGGAGAGGAGGCACTAAGGAGGCACTAAGAGTTTATGGTGTAGTTAAGATCCCTTGCAAAACAGCAGTGGCAAAACCTGCTCGGGATCTGGAGTACAAAGGTAGATTATAATGCTTGGCAAATGTATGCACGGAGCTCCAAGTAGCAGCCTCTAAAATGTCTCTGGTAGCCACTCCTCGTAAGAAAGCTGTAGTAGTGGCTGTAGCCCTTGTGGAATGAGGTCTGATGTTTTCTGGAGTTGCCTTTCCATGAAAAGAGTAACAAAATCTAATGCAATTTCCTATCCATTTTGAGATTGTTTTGAAATTGCTTTTCCTTCCATTCCTGTTGCATATGCTACCAGAAGCTGGTCAGTTTTTCTATTGTTCTTGGTTCTGTCCAGGTAGTAGCGCAATTGTCTGTGTACATCCAAGGTATGCAGCAATCTTTCCCCCCCTGTTCTGTGGGTTGGGGAAGAATGTTGGTAGGTGTATTGCTTGGTTTAATGATACCCTGGAGACCACCTTTGGCATAAAGGTAGGATTAGTTCTCATGGACACTCTATCCTGATGGAAGATAAGGAAGGGCTGTACTGCCATCAATGCCTGTAATTCAGAAACCCTTCTAGCTGAAGTGATTGCAAGCAGGAATGCAGTCTTCCAAGATAAGTACTGTAATTCTGCTGTTGCTGCTGGTTCAAAAGGGGGAAGTGTCAACTTTTCTAACACAAAGTTCAAGTCCCATGTAGGCAATGGTGGCTTCCTTGGTGGCTTTACATTTTTAATTCCTCTGAGAAACTGCCTGAGTAGAGGTTGAGAAAAGACTGGAGGACCCATGTTGTATTCTGCTGAAATTGCTGATGCATGAATCTTAATGGAGGAATAAGACAGACCATTGTGGAAAAGCTCTGCTAAGTATTCCAGGATGTTAGCTATGTTTGCCAATGATGCATCTACTACTCCTTTTGTTGCACTCCAAATTAGATATCTTTTCCATTTTGCTGAATAAGTTTTCCTTGTTGAGGGTCTGCGAGCCTCCAAGATAATGTCTTTAACCCTTTGAGATAAATCTGAGTTATTTTTCCTTATTTAATGTTCCAAGCAGCTAGCTGCAGTGTTTTCAAGTTTGTAAGCAGGATTTTGAAGTTGTTCTGTGTTAGCAGTAGAGGTAGTAGGGGTAGAGGCCACGCATGTTCACGGGACATACTCCTCAGTAGCGGGTACCAATGTTGCCTCGGCCAATCTGGAGCTATCAAGATGATCCTCGGGTGATCTTCTTTGATCTTCAGAAGCACTTTGTGCATCAAAGGAAGAGGTGGGAATGCATATGCTGTCAGGTTTTCCCAACTGAAGGATAGGGAGTCCACCTTCCAAGCAAGTGGGTGGTATGTCCTTGTGCAGAATTTTTTCAATTGGTGGTTGTGTGGGGATGCGAACAGGTCTATTTCTGGTAGTCCCCATTTCCTTGTGATGGCTTTGAAGATGTCTGGATGCAGCATCCATTCGTGGGCATCCGTGGTGGTTCTGCTTAAGATGTCTGTTAGTATATTTTCTTTTCCTGGCACGAATATGGCTTGGAGCTGAATGTTGAGGCTCAGGGCCACATTCCAGAGGTCCATTGCCATCCGGCATAGAGGATATGAATGTGTGCCTCCCTGTTTGTTGATATACCACATAACTGTGGTGTTGTCTGTCCTAATCAGCAAATGACCCTGTTGTAGAAATGGTCTGAATGTCTGAATTGCCTGTTTTACTGCCAGCATCTCCTTTTGATTTATGTGCAGGTTCATCTGGTTTTGAGTCCATAAGCCTTGTATGCACTTGTCCACCATGTGTGCCCCCCAACCGAGGTCTGAGGCGTCCGTGGTGATAGTCTGGCTTGGGTGAGGCCTGTGGAAGGGCAGTCCTTTGTTCAATTGACAGGCCTGGGCCCACCACTGGAATTCTTGCTTCAGGCATGGAATTATTGTTATTTTGGTTTCTAGGCTGTGCTTGTGCTGAGACCATAAATTCCTCAGGTACCATTGCAACTTCCTCATATGTAGTCTGGCATGTGGAATTAATATTATGCAGGATGCCATGTAACCCAGGGCTTGCAGGATTTTCCTTGCTGTAAGCTGGTTCTGTGTTGTTAATGCCATGAAATAGAGTGGTAGCTGCTTCTGTTTTTCTGCTGTGAGGTATGCCATCTGGTTTGATGTGTCCAGTTCTGCACCCAGGAAGGTTATCCTTTGGGATGGTATCAGCCTCGACTTTTTTGTGTTGACTGTGTATCCCAGGGCTTGCAACAGGTGAATAACCTTTTTCAAATCTTTTGTTAATTTGTCTTTGCTGTCTGCTTGTAACAGGCAGTCGTCCAGGTATGGATAAATTTGAATTCCCTGAAGCCTGCAATGAGCAATTACTGATGCCAGGCATTTCGTGAATACTCTGGGAGCAGTAGATAAGCCAAAAGGCAATGCTGAGAATTGATAATGCTCTGATCCTGCAAGAAATCTGAGGTATCTTCTGCAATTTGGTCGTATGGGGACGTGCAGGTATGCCTCCTTGAGATCCAGAGTCACCAGCCAAGACTCCTTGCCCAGCATGGGAAGAAGTTGCTGTAGGATCAACATTTTGAATTTTGGAACAATGAGATATGCGTTTAGAGCGGACAAGTCGAGGATAGGTCTCCATTGGTTTTCCTTTCTTGGTACTAGGAAAAGCCTTGAATAAAATCCTTGTCCTTGTTCCATAGCCGGTACCTTTTCTATAGCTCTCATCCTTAGTAAGTGGTCTATTTGCTGTAGAGCGTTTGTCCTTTGGTTTGGAGGTAGGTTTGGCATTCCTCTCTTCCTTGGAAGAGTATGGAAGTGAAACCTGTAGCCTTTGTCTATTGTCTGTAAAATCCATTTGTCTCCTGTAATGTAATGCCAATTTACTGAAAATAAGGCTAATTTTCCGCCTAAGGGTGCTGCCAGTTGTTCCCTGGTAGGCGGTTTCAGAGCCAAGTCACTGTGATTGTCCTGTAGAAGTGGTAGTGGCTGGATCTGTGGCAGTAGTTCTCTGGCTGTTAGGCTGCCATTGACGTCCCCTGTAGGCACCTCTGGATTGACCTCTGCCTCTAGGGCGTCTATTTCTGCTTCTCTGTGCTCTGGTGGTGTCTGGAAAGGACCACCTTGGAAGGCCAGTTCCTACTAAACCTCAGAGGCTGGACCTGTAAGAAATCCTTGACTGTCTGGACAGATTTAGCTTTTCTTCCACCTTCTTCAACACTTGCTGTGCAGGGGAACCAAACAAACTGTGCTTTTCCATGGGAGCATCCAGAAGCTTTGACTTTACATGGTCTGGTAAGGATTGTTCTTTTAACCATGCATGCCTTCTGATCACTGTACCAGTCATAGCTGATCTAAAGGAAGCCTCCAGTGCATCATAGCTGCATTTTAAGGAATGATTACTGACCTGCTGAGTGTTATGCACCAAATCCTGAAGGGACTTACGGTCTAAAAGTTCAGGTGAGGACAGTTTTTTAGTGAGCTGATCTAACAGAAATTCCTGATACTGAATCATGTGGAATTGACAGTTTAAGGCCCTAGCCGAAAGAGTAGCAGAAGTATAAACTTTTTAACCCCATCTCTCCAATGCTCTAGATTCCCTTTCAGAGTGGAGGGGGTTTTTGGCAGAGGCAACTGCTACAGCTTTGGGGCCCTGTGAAATAGTTTCAGGATCTGCAATAGGAGCCTTATACAAATGATAATGTGTGTCCGGAACCCTGTATCATCTGTCGGGCTTAGCAGGGGCCGGAGGCAGTGAGTCAGGGGCAGTACAAACATCAGTAAATGCATCATCCACAACTGTAAGTACTGGAGGAATAGCTAAAGACCTATGCTGTGGTAAATGCAAAAAGGTCCTAAGCCTTTTCCTAGAGTCTGAAAAATCCTGGCCCTGCCATTGAAATTGTTCCCTCATAGCATGCAAGGTTTCCCCAAAAGAAAATTCCTCAGGAGGAGAGGCAGAAGGTATGGAATCCTCTGCATCAGAGTCCTCATGGAGAATAAGGGCCCTCTGGAGGATTTGTATTTTCTGAATCATCAGAGGAATAATCTGAAGAAACTGGCTCAGGGGGCTCTGCTCTAAGCCTCTTCTCTGGAGGTGGGTGAGAGGCCCTGTCAGGGTGAGACTGGGTTCCCCTGATCAAAGAAATGAGATCCTCTGCTAGACTAAGCATTTGAGTACTAGAACTAGGCCTGTGAGAGGGGGCTTTAGCAGGCACAGCCTTTGAAGATTTAGCTGCTTTAGCCCTGGCAAAAGCCTTAATTGACATGGATGCAGGGGGCCTAGCAGCTCCACGTGCAGGAGTAGATACATCTAAGGGGATAGTATCTGATAAATCCTGAGAAACTGTAAGAGCAGGTGGATTTTCAGTAGCAGATTCAGCCATGCTGGAAGAGGCCTCGGTAGAAGGAGGCATGCTTTCGGCCGAAGGAAGAACCGCGGACTCGGCTTCAGCCGAAACCGAGCCGCCATGTTGGCTTAGCGCGGTTTCGGCCGAAACTGCGGACCGCGAGTGTCGGTCCTTTTCCTTACGCTTTTTAGCTAAATGTGAAGTCGGAGCCTCCGACGGCATGATATAAGCAAAAGCGGAGCCGAAAACTCCTCTGCAAACTCCGACCGACGTCTAAGTGTTCGTCGGTTGAAGGAAGCACAGGCTAGACAAGCTGCTACATCGTGGTCTGGGCCTAAACAAGGTAGGCAGTAAGAGTGGAAATCTTTATGAGGTATTTGTTTCCCACAAGTTAAACAGTTATTCACTTTTTCTGACATCGGCTGAGGCAAGAAAGAGTCCCCAACGGGGTACTTAGCTTTTTAGAAGTCTTCGGTAGCAATCTCTGGTTCTGACCAACCGGCACTTGCAAACAGCTTCTGCTTCGGGTGCCACGCGGCAGGAAAGACTGAGGAAAATGGCGTCGGCTGATGCCTTTATACCCGCATAACTGCAGCTATGACGTCGGGTGAAGTGCGACATCAGCCGAGGCCAGACCCAGACTTTGGAATCCGGCCGACCGAAGGGCTGCCTGAGGCCAGGACAACCCATTTGTTAGGACTGCAGATGCATCCTTGAAGGACATCAAAAAACACACCTCTCATACAGAGATGATTACATACACATCAGGATACTTTTATATGCAATAAAATTACCTCAAACTTAAAAACTTCGAACCTCAAATCATCAACTTGATTTGAAAGTTAAACATCTAAGATGGGGGGACTTTTACAGGAGGGGGCTACTTATTACCACCTCCAAGATCACACTCCAAGCTGTACAACCACCTCCAATAACAAAGGCACAAACCTCTCCAGCTTCAATAAACACTTAACATTTGTAAGCATACATCTTAACATTGTACCTAACAAACCTTTAAAATATCTGCTAAAGCAATAACAGTTGCAATATATCAGTACCAAACTATTACAATTTCACTGCACTTATTCTTCAGCTCATGCATATCTATGTGCCACCTGCTACTCCAACACTGGCACTAAAGTCAGTTATTCCAAACATTCGACCAATTACTTCCACCAGAAAAACATTTTACATTCTGAATGCTCTATGAAATGCCAGTAACCCAAATACACACACACACACACACACACACACACACACACACACACACACACACACACACACACACACACACACACACACACACACACACACACACACACACACACACACACACAAATACTAATTCCTAAAACAGATCTCCTTTTACTCCTAGGAGTTAAGGTAGGAAGGACAGGTTATAAGTTCATCCAGCAAGCCTACAACTTACTAGATTTCATTACGCTCTATTACTATTGCTCATCCCTCTCTAACATAGATGACAAGCAGGTGGGATATTTCATTTAGATGCTTTACTACATAGAAACACATCAGTATGGATAGCATCATCATAAAATAAACTGGTTAAGACAGACCTTATATACATGCATGTTTATATCTCAACATCTTACTACAAAATGGCACTCAGACTTGCACGTGCTCAGTATTTATACATTTGTGAAAACCCTTAGATAGCTTCTTAAAGGTACATACACACACACTGATCTACTTCCTCCATCTAAAAAAAAAAAAGAGATTGCCCTTTATAAAAACAATATTAGAGTTAGACATGCATTACTACAGAGACATTAAGAAACAACAATGTTCATGTCCAAGCTGCTGTGAATCTGTTACGTGGTCTGGAGATGCGACCAAATCTTGTAACATAGCAATCTGGACTGAATTTAGCAACAGGGACAGTCTTCTGTGCACAACTCTTATCAGGAACTTCTAGATTCATCACAGGAATGGAGACATTCTCTGAAATTGCAACACTGGAAAACTCACTCTGAGATAAAAAGTCTCTCACAGGGTCGAACACCAGTCTCAAATGTTTTCGGTTCTGTCTGAAGTCTGCTTCTTGTGATTCCATAATGTATGATCTCGGCCCTGGGCAAATATTCTTCACGACACTAAACCGATCACAACCTCTGGAAGTTCGCATCCTTACCACTACTTCTTGTAATTCATTGAGCGGTTTGCTAGTTTTGTCGTAGCAGGACTTCTGGGTCAGGCATTTCTTCAACAGCTTGGCTTTCACCGATCTCTTGTTCTTGACACATGGAAACAACAACTGACTGACTGGTAATGTGGTTCTGGTTTGTATTGTAGCACACAAAAGTGCTACCAGCACTAAACATTCTACAAGGAAACGGCTCCAGTACTTATCATTAATGCCCACCCTTCCAGGCATGTATAAAGGTCAGTTTCCTGTGCTTTCTCCTATTAACCTGGTGAACTTGGGCATCCTAAAGCAATGTAGCAACTGCCTCATATACATTGACAACCCTCTCAACTTACCTCCCAGCACTCAGACTTGTGAGAAATGCACTTGTATATCCAAAGTGGAAGCCACGCACTCTCCAGCCAAGACCGGGATAGCTGGTCAAGAGAAGGTCAGCACTTGCACCACATCACATGGAACACACCACCCTCTGGAACACACACTGCCTTCACATAAAAACACAAACCATACACCCACCTTCGTGGAGGCTCTCAATAGAAATCTACCCAAACAGCAGAGAGCTCCAAGGCAGAAACACACTCGACCACCACAACATAACACTAATCACGAGACACAACTCTCCTAAACAATAATAAACCACGCAACCAAAGCCCCCAAGGCAAAACAGCATGCCCAATACCGTAGTCATAGGTGACTCAATAGTGAGGCACACTGACGTCCCACTCACTAGGTTGAATAAGGAGAAAGTAACAGCCAGCTGCCTGTCAGGACCCACCACCTAACGCACGCAATCAGGTCCCTCAACAGGTACAAATATAACTCTGTCACTGTACATGTGGGTGTGAGTAACCTGAGACTACATGAAAAGAGACATGGAGAAGCTCTCGGATTATGAAGCCCAGGCAGGTATGACACTAGCCCTGATCAGCATCCAACCATCACCCAGAACGATACCCCAGCATAAACAGAAAATGATTGCTTTTAACAACTGGGTAAGTTTCTGTTGTCATTCTAAGGGGATCCAGTATCTGTCTGCTTGGGATGACATGATTGACCGACCTCGATGCTTTGCCAGAGATTGGCTGCATCAGTCACCCTTGGGCTTCAGAATACTGGCCAAGGCTCTTGCCACCCCTACAGTGCCTTTTTTAGGTGGTGTTCCCAAGATCAAATTACCGCCATAAAAGCTACAAACAAAAGCAATCTGAGGGTCATGCTGCTCAATGCTAGAAGTCTAAATCTCAAAATGCACTCGCTCAAAGCACTCCTTAAAAATGGATAACCAGCATTTGTGCTGTAATAGAGACCTGGTTCAGGGGAGCAAAAACCAACCCTAATCTACCAGGCTATAACTCATTCCACACCTTTCGGCCCCCGAACTTGAACCATAGCTCCAAAGGCGGTGGTCTTTCCATATTCATAAAGAATGCACACACCTCCAGACTGGTAGCATAGCATAATGCATCAGAGATGCTTCAGATGCAGCTAACATTGGGTAAGGCCGTGATTCAGGTCGTAGCCTGCTATAGGTCACCAGCCACGTCTCAAGACTCACACTCCACGCTCTTAAGTGCCCTGGAGAATATTAGGGTCCACCCTAACACTGTCATACTGGGCGACTTCAACTACCCCTCCATTAACTGGGAAAACTACTCATGTAACAATACACTTGCCCAACGTTTCCTGGAATTCATTAATTTCAGTGCCCTGGACCAGCTTGTTCATACCCCCACGAGGTAACAACATCCTTGACCTGGTCATTACTAACATGGGCAACCGTTGCTCTACACTAATAGTCAACTCCTCTATGGTTAGATCTGACCACAAACTAATCACCGTGGAAACAGACATCACCCCCACCCCCACAAAGATAACCACCATGAAAAACTTATCCAAAGCTAACTTTGGGCTCCTAAAAAACAGAGGTGGCTAACTTCACGGCACCCATACAAATAGATAACAGTTGCATGACTGCCGAATCATACATCAATGCACTGTATGAATACGTACAAGGCATGGATCTCAACATACCCAATAGAACCAAGACACTCACCTGAAAAAAAAAGGAAGCCAATCTGGTGGTCCCCTGCCATAAACAAACTCTACAACAGATGGGAGGAAACTGATGTGGAATAAGGTGAAGTTCCAGACTGGAAAAACTCCCTTATCAGCCTCAACAAAATGTTGAGATCCTCATCAAATCCTCTAAAGCTAGCTATGAAAATAGAATTGCAGCAGATAATAAAGACAACCACAAGGCCTTCTACAGTTATGTAAAGAATCTCCACAGCAATACCCAGATTTTCTCTGAGCTACTGCACAATGGTACCTCCTATAGCGAGCAAACAGATATTGCCAATATACTGGCAGACTGATTCAGTGCCAACTTTACCCCTCTCTCCCATCCCCAAAGGAGCAATCGCAATAAGAGTGGAGCCCCACTGGATTCAGTCCTGGGTCCTCTCCTGTTTGTTATCTACTTCTCTGAAGTCCAGGCCAACATGAAGGGACTCTGGCTGACAAAGTTTGCAGATGATTGCAAATTGAGAGCCATTATCAACTCTCAAAGTGATGCTGACATCATACAGAAAGGCCTCACTGAGACCAATGACTGGTGTCAGAACCATGGCTTTAAGCTTAATGCCAAATAATGAGTCACCATCCCCTTTGGGAAATACCCAGGTCCCATGAATTAACACATCGATGATAGTCCACTGAACACAGAAGGCATTATAAGAGATCTGGGAACACAGGTTGACAGCAACTTCTCTTTTGACCACCACATTGCCAATGTGGTAAGAAAGTCCTTCCACATGGCACATCTCATTACTAAGGGTTTTGCATCCAGGAAGAAAGAGGTCATTGTCTCCCTCTACTCATCCCTCATTAGGCCAATCATTGAGTACAATGCCCCATTTGGCATGCACCTCACTAAACACCTGCAACAAATAGAGGCACCGCACAAGTACCTTACAAAGAGGATCCTAGGCCTTAAACATTTGTCCTATATGGACAGTAAGTATTTTCTGTCTCATATCGCCTACTTAGAGGCAATCTCTGCTTGACTTATAAAGCCATGTCTGACACACATCTGTTAGAAATGCTACAACTAAAGAATTCCCAATCTGTCCGCATCACACGCTCCAGAAACCTCAACCTCATTACCACAATCAACAAAACATGCTGGAGGGAGAGGTTCATAACCCACAGACTGCCCATCTTATGGAATAGACTTCCCACACGTCAAGCAGAATACCTCACTGACCCTCTTCAAGAGGAATCTTGAAGAGTGGATGGGAAATAGAAAATTTACCACAGGGACCACTCCAGTGGCTTTACTCGACAGAGGCACTGGGAACCAAGGACGGGTGGCATGATGCCAAGGTAATTCTATGGGCTAGGTTTGCAAAGGCTCCAAGGCCATTAGCCTAGTACAGACCTATGAACCTATAAATACAACAGAAAATCTGTGGTGTGACCTGAAGAGAGCCGTGTACAATAGATGCCCTTCAATCTAACAGATTTCATAGGAGGTTACTAGGCTATTGCCCGTGACGCCCTTATAAGCCTAGCCAAGAGTCTGGCCTATGTTTAGACAAAACAGCACCAGATGTCCCTGTCCAGCATGGACACGGGTGGAATCCCAGGGGTATATTTCTGTTTCCCATCCAGTTATCCAGGTTACACTTAAAAAGTACTCTGCTTGATGTGGACAGGGAGTCTATTCCATAGATGGGGGAGTCTCTGGAACACAAATCTGTCCCACCAACAAGTCTTGTTGATGTCAGAGACGAGGCTGAGGCCAAGCGTGCTGGTTACCCAACTGGAACTTGAATTGCGGATATGCAGCAGTCCAATCAAAGCGGGGTCCGCGATCGCCTTGTATGCCAGACAGAGGTCACCTCAGAGAAGTCTGCATGAAACTGAGTAGAGGGATAGGGCTTTTTGCCTATCTGTGTATGGTACATGTTTGAGGTGCTTGATTCTCATGGTGAGGAACCTCTGTGGTCTCTCCAGCTGCTGCATGTGCTTTGTGAAGTATATGCCAAAAGGGGAGCTGTACTCAATAATGGGCCCTATAAGGGAAGAATACAGGGGATATTATGACCTCCTTGTCCCTGAATGAGATACCCTTACTTATGAGGTGGGCCATGTAGAAGGTTTTCTGTACAACAGAAACAACATGGTTGTCAAAAGTCAGGTTGCTATCAACCTGGGTGCCCAAATCCCTCACGACTGATTGTGTGCTTGGGACGTTGTTATTAATGTGATAATTTGTGGGGACATCACTCTCCCCAAAGGGGATGATGATGCATTCTTTGGTATTCAGCTTGAAGCCATGTTTCTGGCACCAGTCATCTGTCCGAGTAAGACCCTCTTGGAAGATGTCCACATCACTAGGGGAACAGATGACAGCACCCAGCTTGCAGTCATCTGCAAACTTGGTCAGCCACAGCCCAATGGTTTTGGCCTGTGCCTCATTAAAGTATATCCCAAATAACAGAGGCCCCAAGACCGAACCCTGGGGTACGCCACTTATTACGGGTCTACTGTTTGAGGTGCTTCCCCTGTTTTGACTACGTGGATTCTGTCAGTCAGCCAGTTTGCTACCCATATGGTAACATATGGATTGCTGCCTAGTTGAGAGTTTATCTATTATGCCAGAGTGGGGAAAAGTATCAAAGGTTTTGGCCAGGTCAAAACAGGCAGTGTGTACAGTCCTCCCCTTATCTATGGCTTTGGTGACCATCTCAAAGAAGTCAACCAAATTTAGCAGCCATGGCCTCCCCGTGACTAAGCCAAACTGTGTTGGATCAAGTGTTCGGACATTGCCAATGTCCTTGTTAATGAGGTCCATGATAATCTATTACATGTCCTTGCAGATCAGGCTAGTTAGGCTGATGGGTCTATAATTTTCCTGATCGGTGGACGCTCTACCTTTGTGTAAAGGGATGACAGTGGCCGTCCTCCACTCAGCTGGGATGAAGCCAGTACTCGGGTTTAGATTGAATAGGGTGCATAATGGTGCTGCAAGTTCATGCCGGAGTTCACACAGAATGCACCCTGGGATGTTATAAGGTCCCATGGAGGGTGTATTTTTTTGCCTTTGAGAGAGCAGTGATGACCTGTTCCCTAGATACAAGGGGAAGGGGGTAGGGATTGTGGATGTCCTGAGTTACTGATGGGGGGACAGAGGGGTTAAGTTTTAACTGAATATGCAGCCAGCAAGTTTGCTTTATTTACAACATTTGTATATGTGTTTGTCCTTGATCACCAGTTCTGAACAGATACAGGTGCTTACTTTGAGGTTGCGGACATATGTGAAGAAGGTCGGCTTTGGAGGATTTCACTAGAGGTCTTATTTGCTTGTTTAGGCTAAGGAGACATTTATTTTACATTTATTTACTGGGATAGTCCGACTGTACACATGTCCATTTGCAGTGGAGGCCCGGGGAGAAAAGCTCCACATTCAGTACAGAAAAACAAATAATTGTACAATATGATCTATACAGAAGCAAACTACTGACAACAGATAAAAATACAACTTTTGATAAAAAAATAAAATAAAATTAGACTAGATAAAAAATACAACTTTTGATACAGAAACAGAAATTGATACTAGATAAGCTTTATAACTAACTATAGAGACAAACAGATTACTTAGCAATTAATTAGTGTATGTTTAGCATGAGCTAGTATATCTAGTAGAAACTTGAGTAGAAAATAAAATTTCTGATACTATAGAAAAAAAAAATTACAGTGGGAATAACTGGATATGAAGCTATCTGGAGTGGTAGAAACAGTGATGATTAGGTAATGCATGGACATAGCCAGGAATTCATTAAGTGTAATTTAAGTGCTTGAATAGTGTAATAGTGGAGGCAGAAGATAAAGCAGGGGGAAGGTTATTCCAGGATTTAGCTACATTAAGGGAGAGTAGTGCTTTACCTGCAGTGTTGTTAGCCTTAGAGATACAAAGGAGTGATTTTGTCAGTGGAGCGAAGGGGACGATTTGATTTGTAGGGCGTGAGTAGGTGACTTAGTGCTGGGGTTCTATCAGGATGTCCCACAATACTGTAGGCAATGATTATTTGATGGTAATTGAGTAGTTGGTGAAATTCTAGCCATTTTAGTTCCTTAGAGCCTAACAGTGATGGGTTCTGAAGGTGCAGTTATTAGCGAACTTGGCAATTTTGTTGTAACATGTCACAAGTCTAGCAAGACAATGTTTTCGGATATGTGTAAGGATTGGTGCCGCATACAGAGTGGACAGTAGATGGTTTTGGGCTAGGGAGATTCTCGCTTTTTTGAGAGAAAGTTTTTGTGTCTGTATAGTGTTCCCATTTTTTTATGAACTTTTTCGATGGTTTGTGAAAAGTGGACATCAAACTGTAGGTTTTTGTCAATTTCTACACCTAGGAGTTTGGTGTGTTCAGAGGGGCTGATGATAGTACCATTTATGGAAGTGATCAAAAAAAATAGAGAGGTAGGAATAGATTTGTTGGGGGTGAAAATAACCAATTTAATCTTTTTGGGATTTAGGATAAGTTGGATCTGAGTAATCCAACTTTCCACTAATCTAAAGGAATCCTGAGTGAGTTCTTGTAACATGGTAAGTGAGGGTGCAGAGCAGATAAGAGTCGAATCGTCTGTGTACTTTATGAGTGTAGCAGGGTGGGTGGAAGTATGAAGATTGTCAGTAAAAATCTAGAAAAGAAGAGGACCTAATATAGAGCCTTGTAGTACACCTATGGTTGTTGGGAGTAGAGGAGATCGTAAACCTTGCCATTGGACAGACTGCTGCCTATCTGACAGATGATTTTTAAACCAGGCAATAGTTGGAGGGGCAAAGGCGAGAGAGGCAAGGGTGTCTAGAAGTAGGGAGTGTGAGACTATGTCAAATGTTTTCGAGAGGTCTAAAAATACAGCAGATACAAAGTTGTTGTTTCTGTGTTGGTTTAACAGGTTAGTAAGAGAGAGAAGAGCAATTGTGCTATGCTGTTGCCGAAAGCAATGTTGTGTGGAGGAGATAAGATTGTGCGAGTTTAGGAAATTCATTACTTGAGAGTATATACACTGAGTAGTTTAGATAGAGGGGATAGAATCGCAATTGGATAATTAGAGAAATCATAGTAATTACCACCTTTGTGAAATGGAATATGTGAAACTTTCCATAGTTGAGGGATGCAGGCTACCTGTATGGAGCAATTGATAAGGATGGATAGAGGGTAAAAAAATGGGCTCAGAAGCTACTTAGAGGAAGTTAGCAGGAAGATGGTCTGCAGCAAGGATGGTAGGCTTCAGTTTCAGGAGTGTTTTAATAGCAGTAGGAACAGATGACAGAGTAAAGGAGGGGATGTTATCAGGGTGTTTTGTTGAGAAATCTAAATTGTTTTTGGATAGTTGGGAGGATAATGTCAGGATAGAGTCTGTAAAGTGTTGATTAAATTGGGAGGCTATGTCTTTAGTACTATCTTAATATATTATACCCTACTGGAAGGATTTCCTCATCTTGGATGTTTGGTTTCAGCCAGATCTCAGTAATAGTTAGTATGTCCGGGGAGTAGTGGGCTAAAAATGCATGTAGGTCAGGAAGATGGTTAATACGTCTAAGTACCGATAGGTCAGAGGTTTGTTTGGTTAACAGAGTGTTGAGTGGTCCTGGGTTTGGGTGCATGTCTCCTGAAATGAGTAGTTCCTTTGAGATAAACAGTATATATTTAATAGTGTGGGATACTTCTGTGTTGGATCTAAGTGATATTTTTCTAGTGCAAGAAGTGGTTATGTGAAACTTATATAGGCGTAGTATTGAGTTGTCTTTAATGTGTAAGTGACACAGAAATTTGAGGGAGTGTTTGATTTTGTGTAAGTATTTGTTTTATTAAATGCAGTGTTTTCTAATGTGTTCGTATGAATGGCTGTGATGTAGGTTAGGTACGTACACACACACACAAAACCTTTTGATATCTATATCTATATAAAATATATAATATATATATATATAATATATATATAAATATAATATATATATAAATATATCTCTCTGCCAACATCCTACCACTACAGGGTGTGCTGTAACTGTTTAGTTGTACCACTTTAATGCACATTCAATGCTCAGATTCTCGTTGAGCCCTGGTGGGGTATCTGCTTCGAGGAGGAGTTGCCATTTTAATTATTTATATAAATATATATATATATATATATATATATATATATATATATATATATATATATTATTTATTTATTTTATTTTACATTTGTTAACTGGGCTGGTCTAGCTGGATACATATCCGTTTTCAGTAGAGGCCAGAGGAGAAAAGCTCCAATACAAAATGGAAGTACATGTTTAAATTACAAAATTCAAAGTATAGTTACTACAAAGAGAATATAGATTACATATGCAGGAATGAAAATTACATAGATGTTATATAAGACAAGGACAGACAGGAGGTTATACACAAAACATTGATTTTGTTATATTACTGGAAAATAGACTGAAATCGGAGAATCTTCCTAAATTGTTATAAGGAAAGAGAGATTTTAGAGATCTGCAATTAGGGAAATGGGCTAGGGATATGGGACTAGAAGGTATGAGATATGTAGTTAGTCAGGTTCACGACATGGGCATATCCATTGTGTGGAGAGAGATTCTTTAAGGTTAAATTTAAACTGATTGGCTAAGTAGTAAGTCTAAGGTTGTTTGGCAGGAGTTCCACTGCTTGCCAATGGAATTAGCGTGAGGGCATCCCCACCTAAGTTTTTTGCTTTAATAGTTAGGATCTGGATGCTGTTTGATGATCGGAGACTGTTGAGGTTAGTATATGGAGTCAGAATTCTGCACAGTGAGGGAGTTCTATCAGGATGGTTGATTATTTTATAAGCTTCGCGAGTTGGCTAAGTTTGAGGAGATTTGGCAGTTCCAACCATCCAAGTTTCCTCAGGTTAAGGCAATGATGGGTTCGATAAGGGGAACCTGTAATAAATCTGGCAATGTGGTTGTAGGCAAGAGAGAGCATGTTAAGTTCACGTTTATTGAGAAAAGAGAGGATCGGGAAGCATAGAGGAGGGAAGAGAGGAGATGGTACAGGCAATAGTTAATTTGGTAGTGGGAGTTAGGAAGTTTTTAATTCTGTACATAGATCCTAGTTTTTTGTTAACAGACTTTACTGTTTGGGTAATGTGTATGTCGAATTTGAGCTTATGATCAATAGTAACACCTAGCAGTTTGGTACTGGTGACAGGGGTTATGAGGGTCCCATTATTGGATTTAATATGGAAGGTTATGTTGTTAGTGTTTGGGAGTTCTTTACCTAGAGGTGAGAAGACGTTGGGGAAGAAAAGTAATAGTTTCGTTTTAGCTGGGTTAAGTAGGAGTTTTAAGTCAGTGAACCATTTTTCAACTAGTGAAAAACAATGTTATATATATATATAAGAAATATATGGTTTAATTTGAAACAGTCTAATTACCAGTTTGTCGAGTCTGAAATCGTCGAGACTAGAACGTCGCAAACTGAGATGAACGAAAACTGCAATCATCGAGATGCATACCGTCGACTATAGTGTATAGAAGTGTTTACACTCTTGGTTTCCCCTGTACTGTTACAGAAGTGTGTACATTATTAGATTTCCCGGTATTTTTTTAAATTCCAGCTACAACTACATATTTAAAGGTTTTGTCACTTTAAAAAACAGAGCCTAGCTGACTAACATGGCGGAAAACACATTTCGCCCTGGCATAATAGGTACGTTGTACTCTGTTACAAAATCACAACGTGGTAGGGATGTTCTCGTTATCGATGGATTTGTCTATAACTTAGAGCGTGCTGTGGATATTAAGAGATACTGGTGTTGTAAGCAAAAGTATATCAGTAAATGTAAGAAACGGTGTGTAACCATATCAATGTCTGATGGGGAAAAGTTATGTAAAACTGCTACTGACGGTCATAGTGGAGATCCATCAGAGGTACAGCGATACGAGATGTGTACTCATCTAAAGTAAAAGGCTGTCATGTCCCGAGTTGATGATGTTATGTCTACAAGGAGTTTAGACACTTCCTAACCTACCAAGCCGAAAAGCTTTACTACAACAGGTTGGTAGAGTACGTAGAATGCAAAGTAGGGGTTCACATAGTCCTATGGTAACACTTGCATATATTGATATTTCAGAATATAAATTGAAAGAAGGTGCGTTCATTAGTAAAAGATTTGTAGATGAATCTACGGATATGACTGTATTAGTCATCACTACAGTGAAAAATCTATGTGATTTGAGAAAGTGCACAATTTGGTTAATGGATGGTACTTTCTTCTTTAAAGGGGTTATTTGTCGGCAATTGTACACTTTGCATGGCTGTGTGTCTTTCGGCTCTTATACAAGAACAATGCCTCCGCTGTACACACTCATGACAAGAAAGTCACTCAGATGATTCAATGTTATGTGGCATTGTATTTTATCTTTGATGGCTGAAAAAAATATTGTTCCCTCTGTGAAATGCGTGTTGTGCGACTTTGAAATAGCCACTATAAAAAGTCTACGTATGAATTTGAACGCTATTATACCGAAGGGTTATTTCATTTTAGCCAAAAAATATGGCGAAAATTGCAGAATCTTGGGTTGGCTGCATTGTATAACAGATGCTATAGTTTCCAGGTGTCTGTGAAGTGTCTCATTGCGTTGTCATTTCTACCAGAGGAGGATGTTATGCATGCATTTAATTTGTTAAAGCAGTCATTCCCTGAAGAGGGAATACCTTTACTGAAATACTTTACAGATTGGTATTTGTTGGGTAAACCCAAGAAGTTTTGCAACTAGAACTGCAGTATTTCTTCGTTTTCCACCACTATTTCCAAAGGAATTTTGGAATATTTCTCAACTTATATTGGAGTGCTTACCACATACACAAAATAGTATAGAGGGATGGCATCACTGTTTGAAATGTACGTTGGGAAGTCGTGCTACTGATTGGTCAGTACTTATGTACACTTTGGCCCGGGAACAAAAAAGAATTGAGGAATTACGTGTTCGTATGGCAGGAGGGTGCCCACCATCACCTAAAAGACGTAAGCTTATTCTACGAGAAAAGCAGTTGCAAACTGTGTCAGAAAGTAGAGACTTATGACATCATGAGCTATTTGGAGGCTATTGCTGGGCTACTCAAGCTTTGATCTCAAATACTTGTAAATAATGTGTGTTGAGTCGGTGTGGTGTACGAGTAGTTACATTGGTTTCATGTACTGCTGT
>NC_056744.1:422093390-422117584 GCF_019279795.1 Protopterus annectens | reverse complement strand
GCAATGGCACAAGTACACAGCAGTATAAGCAAAGCAATGTCCTCTAATCTGGCCCTTCATGCCCATGATGAGTACACAGCCAACGGAGTACTGTCGCACATAATCACACAACAGACATGATGCATGCAGTATAACCAAGGGTTACACTAGGTATTATGTAGTCATGTCACACTGTTCAGACAATCACTAGTGGGTACAGTAGATCACAGTCATTACCATCATCTGGACAAATGTAAAAGGACACAGTGTCACTATTTACATCACAACCTGGGTGGGAGGTCTTTCTACTGAAGGCAAAGATGGGATCTTGTATCACATGCAATTTCCTTTTGGTCCACAGAGGGAATGGAACTGCCACAGGCAAATTCCTATTATGAAAGGGAGGGACATAGCGGCACTACAGGATTATGAACTGGAAGGGTAACTATGCGATCATAATTTGAAGATAAAGTCAGCTTGTTGCTTTAAGACTACAGACCTCCATGAAAGATGTTGTGCTACTGAAGAAATAGGACCTGTATGGCTGCCACTGGCAAGGTGCACTGTCCCTGGAGAATGGCAGTAGTTCCCGCCCACAACATGATGTGATGGAGTGTGACATCTTGAGACATGCAGAAGCAGAATGTACACACTGTGATGCCCCCTACCCCACCCCAAGTGGAAGCACCCCCATGAACAAATCCACTCCAGATGATCACTGCTAGGTTCACAGGTGAAGAATACCAGGCTAGCTTCACAGGTGAATACCAAGCTAGCTTCACAGGTGAATTCCAGGCTAGTTGCCCTTAACAGTCATTTTAAGCCTAGCTAATAAATTGAATTCAGAATCAAGCCCTGCACATTTTGTTTATGAGGTGAAGACCTTGAGCATTATGCCAACCGCCCTCCCCCCCAAAAAAAAAATGAACCTTTGTAACAGATACAGCACTGATGACTGCACTTGCCATCCTCCTCACACAGGTGTACATGGAAGCCACTTACCCAACCACAGTCCTCAAGAGATCGAGCTCTGGACTTCGTGGGCTCTATAAAGCATTTGCAGTGCTCACTGACAACCTCACATAAGCCATGTACAATGCCAATCACCTCCATTTCTGCATGGGTTGCAGGAGAATGTGGATATAGAGTCTTAAACATCTGCCAATTCAGTCTTACCTCCTGCATAGGTGGTGTCAGTTATGATGTGTGATAGCACTAGGAACCGCTGCTATGCCGTTATACAGTGGGTTTTTAACAGCATGCGGCAGTAGGCCCTTGTGGTATGATGTCAGGGTTACACACACACCCACAACAGGTGCTGCCCACATCATAAGTAAGTAACTTTATATAATTACATGCATTACATTTAAGACCGACAGATGGCTACATATAGCAGATAAGAATAGTAAAAGAATAAACAATGTAAGATAGCAAAGGGGTAAGCTACACTTCATATTGGACCACTTTTCCTACCAGACTAGGGATATTAAGCTATACACTTGAACTTATGGGTAGATACAAGCTGCAGAAAAACATACTACATATTAAACTATGTACCTCTACCATGTTCCAAGGCAAGGGAAAACATCTAATAATCACAGATAACTTATCCACACAATACTGCAGAACCCCACACCACACTCAAGGCTAGGCCATTTGAAAATTCAGCTGTTTTTTCTGGAAACTTGTTTCAAAATGCCGACCAAGTGCCAGTGTTGCTCCTTTTTCAGTTTATGATTTAGCATTTAAAAATACTAAATACTTACTTCAGCCATAAACAAACAGCGTATCTGTGGCATGTATTCAAATGAGGCTACAGAATCACGATACTTCACTGAACAGCAAATGTAACAATCCACAGCCCAAAGCAAGCTCGTGCTACAATGTGAAGTATGGCTTGTGCATACTACCTGTGCATTTACGTGCACATTGCTTTGTGACTATACTGTGCATGATTCAAAATTCATGTTTCCAGCATGAGTCAGAGGCCTCCATCTTGTTTTATGAGACTTACGCGGCAATACCTACCTTGCATACTATCCTAAAACTCACTACCCATTATATAGCCAATTCAGGAAAAGTACAGTTTTGTACCTACCATAAATGTAGATGTTCGAGTGCTAATACAGCTGCAGTCATAACAGATGGGTTCTCCTGCCGTCAGGCGGGTCCTCGGTCGGCCGAATTCCAAAGTCTAGGTCCGGCATCGGTTGTAGTCGCATCTTCCCTGACGGCAGTGCACCAGGGGTATAAAGGAACCAGCCGACGCCATTTTCTTCAGTTTTTCTTGCCCCAGATGTCAGGTGCCCCCAGAAGGAAGGCAATACATAAATTTGTGTGATAAAGCAATGCAATATAATCAAAATACAGTAGTGCAAGCAAATACATCAAGAAGGAATACCCCAATCAGGTTGCATGAGGAGGTGTTAGCCAATAGGCCTGACCCAAGAGGGGAAGGAGGGAGGGAAACCTGGACTGCAGCTGTATTAGCACTAACATCTACATTTATGGTAGGTACAAAACTGTACTATGTTCATCGTGCATACAGCTGCAGTCATAACTGATGGGTAGAATCCCAAAGCTAAGAAAGGAGTGGTAGGCACTAGGTGGAACTAGGACGAGCCAGAACGCCCTACAAGACTGCAGTGGCAAAGCCCGCTCTAGATTTGGAGTATAATGGAAGGTGGTAGTGCTTGGAGAAGGTATGCATAGAACTCCAAGTGGCTGCTTCCAAAATATCTTTGGTAGGAACTCCTCTGAGAAAAGCTGCAGAGGTAGCCGTGTAGCCCTTGTGGAGTGAGATCTGATGCCTGTAGGTACAGTTTTGCCATGAAAAGAATCGCAAAAGTGTATGCAGTGGGCTATCCATTTTGAGATGGTCTGTTTGGAAATTGGCTTTCCTTGAGCTCCTATAGCATAAGACACAAAGAGCTGTTCTGAATTTCTGAAAGGCTTTGTTCTGTCCAAATAATAACACAGTTGTCTGTGGATGTCCAAAGAATGTAGTAATCTCTCCCCTTTGTTTTGAGGATTAGGATAAAAGGTAGGCAAGTGTATAGCCTGATTCAAAGCTACCCTGGATACCACCTTTGGCATAAAGGACGGGTTGGTTCATAAGGAAACTCTGTCCTGATGGAAGATTATGAAAGGCTGCACAGCCATGAGAGCTTGTAGTTCCAATACCCTACGAGCTGAGGTAATAGCCAGAAGGAAAGGTGTTTTCCAGGACAAATACTGCAAATCTGATGAGGCAGCTGGCTCAAAAGGAGGCAAGGTCAGCTTTTCTAGAATGAAATTGAGATCCCAAGCAGGTATTGGTTGTTTCCTTGGGGGTTTTAGATTCTTAGCCCCTCTGAGGAACTGTCTTAAGAGGGGGTGAGAGAATAAGGGTGGATCAGTGTTGTATTCTGCAGGCATGGATTTTGATGGAGGAGAAAGAAAATCCACTGCTTAGCAGCTCAGCTAGATACTGTAATATTTGAGGCAAATTCAGTTTTCCAGGATCCTGGCCCTTTTTCTCATTCCAGACACAAAACCGTTTCCATTTGGCGGAGTAAGCTTTTCTAGTAGATGGCCTTCTGGCCTCCAAAATGACATCCTGCACCTCCTTGGAAAGTAGGGTCTGTTGTGATGCTAAGGAATCTTCCATGCGGCTAGAATGAGTGTTTTTAGCTGATTGTGAGGAGTTTTGAAGCTGTGAGGAGTTTTGAAGCTGTGCTGAGTCAGAAGAGGCATTAGAGGCAGGGTCCATGGTGGGGAATCAGTCAGGCTCCTCAGGAGTGGGTACCAGTGTTGTCTTGGCCAGTCTGGAGCAATGAGAATCATCTTTGGTCTGTCTGCTCTGGTTTTTAATAGAACTTTGGGCAGCAGAGGAAGAGGTGGGAAGGCATAAACTGTCATTGATGTCCAACTGAAAGAGAGAGCGTCCACTCTCCAGGCCTTTGGATTAAAAATCCTCGAGCAGAATTTTGTCAATTGGTGATTTTCGTGGGAGGCAAAGACATCTATGTCTGGCCTACCCCATGCTTGAATTATCTCTGTAAAAACTTGAGGATGCAACTTCCATTCGTGTGGATCTGTCATATTTCTGCTTAGGTTGTCTGCCAGCGTGTTTTCCTTGCCTGGCAAGTACTGTGCTTGTAGTTCAATTTGCAAGTCCAGGGCCATGTTCCAAAGTGACATGGCCAGTCTGCATAGGGGGTATGAATGGGTTCCTCCCTGTTTGTTTATGTACCACATTACTGTGGTGTTGTCCGTCCTCATCAATAGTTGACCTGGTTGCAGAAGGTCTTTGAAAGCTATAATAGCATTTATTACTGCTAGCATTTCCTTTTGATTGATGTGTAGGTGCTTTTCTTTTTGGGACCATTTACCCTGAAAGCACCGATCTGTCATGTGCGCCCCCCAGGCGTAGTCCGAGGCATCTGTTGTGATGACTTCATTTGCTTGAGGCTTGCTGAATGGGAGACCTTTGTTTGTTTGGCATGCTTGAGCCCACCACAGAAATTCCTTTTGAAGACATGGAATTAGTGGTATTATTGTTTCCAAACTGTGGCTGTGTTGAGACCATAGGTTTTTCAGGTACCATTGAAGTTTCCTCATATGCAGCTTTGCACATGGGATTAGTAAGATGCAAGATGCCATGAATCCCAGAGCCTGCAGGATTTTCCTTGCAGTCAGCCTGGTGCAATTTGCTAGTGTTCTGAAGTATTGAGTTAGTTGCCCCTGCTTCTCTGGCGTGAGGTAGGCCATCTGGGTGTTTGTGTCCAAGTTGGCACCCAGGAAAATTATCTTCAGAGAGGGTATTAGCTTTGATTTCTTTTTGTTGACTGTGTATCCCAGAGAATTCAACATTATTACATAAGCCAGATGTTTCAGAAGAATGTGCTTGCTGTCCTCTTGGATCAGGCAGTCATCCAAATAGGGGTATATTTGTATCCCTTGAAGTCTGCAGTAGGCAATTACTGATGCCAGGCATTTCGCGAATACTCTGGGCGCAGTAGAGGAGCCAAAGGGCAATGCAGAGAATTAATAATGGGTTGAACCTGCAAGAAATCTGAGGTATCTTCTGCAATTTTGTCTGATTGGGACATGCAGGTATGCCTCCTTGAGGTCCAATGTTACCAGCCAAGACTCCTTGTCCAGCATGGGAAGAAGCTGCTTGAATTTTGGTACGAGAAGAAATGTGTTTAGGATGAATAGGTCCAAAACAGGTCTCCAATCTTTTCCCTTCCTTGGTACCAGGAATAGTCTGGAATAAAAACCTTGACCTTGTTCGTGCGTAGGTACCTCTAGAATAGCTTTCATGTCTATGAGATCTGAAATTTGTCTTTGTGCCTCTGCCCTTTGATTGTGTGACAGGTTTGGCATGCCTCTCATTTTTGGAAGGGTGTGAAAATGGAATCTGTAGCCCCTGTTTATAATGTTCAGGATCCATTTGTCTTTTGTGACAATATGCCAATTTTTTGAAAATAATGCCAGTTTTCCGCCTAAGGGTGCTGCCATTTGAGTTTTGCTTGGCATGCAAAGGGGAAAGTCATTGGGCTTGCTTTCTGAATGGTTGCGAGTTATCCTCACCACCTCTTTGTGTAGGAGCTTGCCACTGTCTGCCTCTAAACGATCCTTGGGATTGCCCTCTACCCCTCAGGCGCCTGTATCTACCGCTTTGGAGTCTGTCCGTGGCTGGAAAGGACCAATTTTTGGAAGGTCAATTTCTACTGAAACGTGGGGGTTGTACCTGTAGAAAATCTTTCACTGTTTGCATTGATTTAGCCTTTTCCTCCATTTTCCTTAATACATCCTCAGCATTATCCCCAAATAATACATCCTTTTGTAGAGGGGCATCTAGTAATTTAGCTTTGACATGATCTGGTAAGGTTTGTTCCTTTAGCCAGGCAGGTCTATGTATGACTGATCCTGTAACAGCAGCTCTACATGAGGCCTCTAGAGCATCAAAACCACATTGTAAGGTATGTTTACCCACTTGTTCTGCACTATGCATCAAATCCTGCAACTCCTTCAAGTCTGGTTGTTCAGGTTGTGACATTTTACTTCTCAATTGTGATAACAAAAACTGTTGGTACTTTAGCATATGGAACTGACAGTTTAATGCCCTCATGGTTAAGGTGGCCAAGGTATATACCTTTTTTCCCCACCTTTCTAAGGAACTGGAATCTCTCTCGGAAGGTAATGGATTTTTAGCAGTGGAGGCCTTAATTTCCTTGGGGCCCAGTGAGATGGTTTCTGGGTCAGCAGCATGGCTTTTGTATAGAAATTGGTGCGAGTCAGGAACCCTGTAGTACCGGTCAGGCTTGACTGGAGCTGGAGGTAGAGAATCCGGGTTAAGGCAGGCCTCCGAGTACACATCTAGTATGTCCAAGACAGGAGGTATAGCTAGAGGCCTGTGCTGAGGTAGCAAGAGAAATTCCCTAAGCCTTTTCTTGGAATCTGAATAATCTTGGCCTTCCCAGTGGAAGTGTTCCCTTAAGGTATGCAAAGATTCCCCAAATGAGTAATCCTCTGGGGGGAATACAGAGGGAATGGACTCCTCTGCATCAGAGTCTTCAAAAGGGGAGTAAGAATGTTCCTGATCATCGGAGTGCTCTGATATAATGGAGCCCTGATCAGAAAAGGGAGATTCTTCCTCCACTCTGAGCCTTTTGTCCGGGGGGGTTGAGAACCCCTGATAAGGGTAATTAGATCCTCAGCCATCTTAAGCATCTGTTTTTTAGGGATGGGGCCTGGAGATGGTCCCTGTGTAACTTGTCTCTTAGGATGCATGGCTGCTTTAGACTTATTGAAAGCCTTGATGGAAAAAGAAGAGGAAGGTCTGAAGACATCTTGAGAGGAGGTAGACCTGTCCACATTTTGAGATTTACCGCCAAGAGTGGCTTCGGTTTCTGTAGTCGGGGTGTGGGCCGAGGAGCCTGCAACCTCGGGCACAGGAGACACCGCCAATGAAGCGTTGTCGGTAGTCAGGGGCTGCATAGGAGAACCGGACCACGTGTAGTCGGCTTTGGCGTGGTGTCCTTATCTTTGCGTTTTTTAGACAGAATTGGAGTCGGAGTATCCGACGACATATAGTTAAATGTTTTTCCAAAATAATGCTGGGCGAACTCCGCCCGACGCTTAATGGTACGTTTGTTGAAAGTAGCACAAAAGCGACAGACCGAGACGTCGTGGTCTGGGCCTAAACAAGGTATACAGAGGGAATGGAAATCCTTAAGCGGTATTTGCTTCCCACATGAAATACAATTATTAACTTTGTCTGACATCGGTCTGAGGCAAGAAAAGTTTCCCCAACGGGGTACTTAGCTTTCAAGAAGACTTCGGTTTCAAAATTTTCGTAATTTCAGGAGCTGGCCGACCGGCACTTGCGAACTGCTTCGGGCACCGCGCGACAAGAAAGACTGAAGAAAATGGTGTCGGCTGGTTGCTTTATACCCCTGTCGCACTGACGTCAGGGAAGAAGCGACGACAACCGACGCCGGACCTAAACTTTGGAATTCAGCCGACCGAGGACCCGCCTGACGGCAGGAGAACCCATCTGTTATGACTGCAGCAGTATGCACGATGAACATCATTTACATGCAGTTGGGCCTCCAATTTGGACCAAGTGCCTTGGACTGTCTGTCTCTGACATAGCCCCCTCACCCCATCAGGGAGGCGTCCGTGGTCACTGTAGCCTTGGGCCGCTGGGGGAAGAAGGGGTGACACCATTGTGATGGGTTGTGGGTCATCCACCAATTTAAATCCTGTTTGCACCTGTGGGTTACTCGAATCTTGGCCAAAAAAAGAGGATGCTGAAAAGGATACCATTGGGTGAGCAGTATCAAGAAGATATAGTCGCTAAATGCGATAGGATAAGAGACAACAAATTAGACACTTTTCTGACAGAATGTTATATTAGACTAGTCTGACAACAAATATCTATACTTAGCTCAAGAAAAGCAGCTTGACACGACCGAATGGCGATGTGGCAAACAAAATCTGAGTTAACAGGGAGAGGGGGATTATGAGTAAGAGTTTAGCTCGAGAGTTTGTAGCTGATGCAAGCTTGGAAGCTGGCCGGCTCGGTTCCGAGGTCGGAACAGATACCCATACGCAAGGAATGAACGAGGACTAACAATATCAGATTGCATTTTGCTTTGTTTGCTGAGGCACCAAATTGCCTCCTCATTGCTTGTTTGAATCAAGAAGTAAATCTGCAAGATATCAGAAAAGCTGTGTGGGAGGGTGCAGCAGGATACAGAAAAAACATTGCTCAGCTCCAGTACTACACCCCTTAAGCTATTCAGCTTTCAAATGGCAGATGCATCAACAGACTGCAGCCTTTAAAATTTGAAAGGTAAAGGTTTCCTATCAATTTACAGGGCAGATCCACCAAGGGAAGGCATGAGTGAGACATGCTGAACAAGTTAAATGGGGCAGGGAAGGGAAGCCGACTGCTGGGACTTCCTAGACATGTCCAAATGAGACCATGGCAAAATTGATGTGAAATCCTGCATAGGGTAATCATGACATGGAAGCCACCATAAGACCCATCCAGGTATCTTAGACAGTGGTGAGACCCACCCAGGTATCAGGCAGAGGTCAGCTGTGGGGCTCAGAAGTACTGAGCCTAGGACAGACTAAACCCTCACTTCAGTGTGGTGGAAGGATGTGAGGAAGGGCAGAATCACAAACTCTATATACAAGTCACAGCCTTTGAGTTGGCTGAAGGCAAGAGTTTGACAGATTCACTGTCACCTGAAGAGACAGAATTCCACTGCCTGGCTAGATAATCCCAGGTAGTACAGCAAAGGGCCAAATATCCTAATAAACATCATGTTGGCTCAGTGCAATCTTAGGTCTGCTGCTGCTACTATTATGAGCATCCTGGAGAATGATGCAAAATCAGAGTACTGAAATGGAAATGATTACTGCAAAGTGAAGAAACCTTTAGGAGACAATGCCGATCTTTATGTGGAGATATGACAGTGTCTGAAGGTCAAACTGTGCACCCAGCATTATAATAAGTACTAAAAGGACAGGCTAAGGCAAGACATTGGAAAAATGACTCAATGAATGTGCTCAGACCACACAGATCTAGAAATGCCCTGAAAACCTTTGTCCTTTAGGAAACTAAAGAGAAAATGGAATATTATAGTAGCCACTGGTTTGGTTAGCTCTCTTGGTGATTTTCTGTGGAAAGCTTGTGCACCTCCTCCCTTGAATTTGGTTTTCTTGAATGGGTGCAATGTCCAGCAAAGGCAGAAATGACTGGTATATTCATATGACAATGCATGACAATCTCTCCAGTCTTCCTCCTTGAAGATCCTTTCCATGCTCAAGCATAGAGGGAGAACTTGGTCAGGGCTGGCTTAAAATGAGTGTGGAGAAATGCCACAAGACTTCACATAGCCTGCTAGACACCAGCAAGAACCTTAGCTTTTGATCAATAACCATGCTGAGCTATCACAGGAGAAGCCACACATCATGTGTTTGGGGCTGGGAGGAGGCAGAACCACCACAGAAAGCACTTACTCCTCTGTGCTTTGGAGAACGAACACTGAACAGTGAATTTCACTCCACATTGGTAAGCATCTGCCTCATCTCTTTCACAGATGGAGGTAATTGAAAAGGAAGCTGAAGGATCAACATTATCTTTTGCAGTTAAGAACTCTTTAGTTATATGATCCTACAAAAAGGTACCCCTTAGGGTAGCTTTAGAAAATTCATAATACATTTCACAAGTATACATTAGAAGAATATCTTATGTAACAGAGTGTCTACCTTGAGGAAGACTCTCCCCCCACAAGCACAACAGAAGCAGCATTATGTCCAAGCAAAACCAATGCTCAAATAGAATAAAAAGACACAAATTTTAACTTAAGATTTAAGTAGTCTTGTAGGGTTGTCTTTTAAAAATGAGACAGTAAGGATATTGTTCATGAAATGAATTGGGAGAGTATAAAGGCATTTTGTAGTCCTACCTAATCTAATTTGTTGAGAGTAGTAGAGTGAAGAGTTGTGTGTGAGAGATTTACAACAAATTTTGCAAATTTATTATAACTTTGTTCCTTATTTTTTGTTACTTAGAACTGACGAAACGCATAACAGACGTGGAACTAGACAAATCTAAGCTGCTAGTAATAGGAGGTTTGATTTGGATATGAAAAGCATTCCATGATGTTGGTGAAAATACAACTGAGAAAGTACAGTTTTGTACCTACCATAAAATGTAGATGTTAGAGTGCTAATACAGCTACAGTCATAATAGATGGGTTCCTCCTGCCATCAGGTGGGTCCTCGGTCGGCCGAATTCCAAAGTCTAGGTCCGGCGTCGGCTGTTGTCGCTTCTTCCCTGACGTCAGTGCGACAGGGGTATAAAAGAACCAGCCAAAGCCATTTTCTTCAGTTTTTCTTGCCACAGATGTCAGGTGCCCCCAGAAGGAAGGCATAACATAAATTTATGTAGTAAAGCAAATGCAATATAATCAAAAAACAGTAGTTGCAAGCAAATACACCATAAAAGAATACCCCAATGAGGTTGTATGAGGAGGCGTTAGTCATAAGGCCCGTCCCAAGAGGGGAAGGAGGGAGGGAAACCTGGACTGCAGCTGTATCAGCACTCTAACATCTACATTTATGGTAGGTACAAAACTGTACTATGTTCATCGTGTATACAGCTGCAGTCATAACAGATGGGTAGAATCCCAAAGCTAATAAAGGGTGGTAGGCAATAAGTGGAACTAGGTGGAGCCAGGAGGCCCTGCAAGACTGCAGTGGCAAAGCCCGCTCTAGTTTTGGAGTATAATGGTAGGTGATAGTGCTTGGAGAAAGTATGTACAGAACTCCAAGTGGCTGCTTCCAAAATATCTTTGGTAGGAACCCCCCTGAGGAAAGCTGAAGAGGTAGCTGTGGCCCTTGTGGAGTGAGATCTGATGCCTGTAGGTACAGTTTTACCAAGAAAAGAGTAACAAAAGCGTATGCAGTGGGCTATCCATTTTGAGATTGACTGTTTGGAAATAGGCTTCCCTTGAGCACCTGTAGCATAGGACACAGAGTTGCTCTGACTTTCTGAAAGGCTTTGTTCTGTCCAAATAATAACGGAGCTGTCTGTGAATGTCCAAGGAATGTAGTAGCCTCTCCCCTTTGTTTTGTGGATTAGGGGAAAACGTAGGTAAGTGGATAGCCTGATTCAAGGCTACCCTGGATACTACCTTTGTCATAAATGAAGGATTGGTTCATAAGGAAACTCTGTCCTGATGGAAAATGATGAAAGGCTGCACAGCCATGAGTGCTTGTAGTCCCGAAACCCTGCATGCTGAGGTGACAGCTAGAAGGAAGGCTGTTTTCCATGACAAATATTGCAGATCTGTTGAAGCAGCTAGCTCAAAAGGAGGCAGGGTTAGTTTTTCTAGAATGAAATTGAGGTCCCAAGCCGGTACTGATTGCTTCCTTGGGGGTTTTATATTCTTAGCCCCTCTGAGGGGCTGTCTTAAGAGAGGGTGAGAGAATAAAGGAGGATCAGTGCTGTACTCTGCAGAAATGGCTGAGGCATGGATTTTGATGGAAGAGAATGAAGTCCACTGCTTAGCAGCTCGGCTAGGTACTGTAGTATTTGAGGTAAATTCACTATTCCAGGATAATGACCCTTTGTCAGATTCCAGACGCAAAACCGTTTCCATTTTGCGGAGTAGGCTTTTCTAGTAGAAGGCCTTCCGGCTTCCAAAATGGCATCCTGCACCTCCTTGGAGAGTAGGGTCTGTTGTGAATTCAAGGAATCCTCCATGCGGCTAGATTGAGTGTTTTCAGCTGACTGTGAAGAGTTTTGAAGTTGTGCTGAGTCAGAAGACACATTAGAGGCAGGATCCATGGTGGGGAATGCGTCAGGCTCCTCAGGAGTGGGTACCAGTGTTGTCTTGGCCAGTCTGGAGCAATGAGAATAATCTTTGGTCTGTCTGCGCTGGCTTTTAATAGAACTCTGGCCAGCAGTGGAAGAGGTGGAAAGGCATAAACTGTCATTGTTGTCCAACTGAAAGAGTGCGTCCACTTTCCAGGCCTGTGGATGAAAGGTCCTTGAGCAGAATTTTGTCAATTGGTAATTTCTGTGGGTGGCAAAGAGATCTATGTCTGGTCTTCCCCATGCTTGAATTATCATTGTAAAAACTTGAGGATGCAACTTCCATTCGTGTGGATCTGTCATATTTCTGCTCAGGTTGTCTGCCAGTGTGTTTTCTTTCCCTGGCAGGAATTGTGCTTGAAGTTGGATTTGCAGTTCCAGAGCCGTGTTCCAAAGGGATATGGCTAGTCTGCACAGGGGATATGAATGAGTTCCTCCCTGTTTATGTACCACATCACTGTGGTGTTGTCTGTTCTTATCAATAGCTGCCCTGGATGTAGTAGGTCTTTGAAAGCCATAATAGCATTTATTACTGCTAACATTTCCTTTTGATTGATGTGTAGGTGCTTTTCTTTTTGTGACCATTTGCCCTGAATGCACCGATTTGTCATGTGCGCCCCCCCTGGCGTAGTCTGAGGCGTCTGTTGTGATGACTTGATTTGCTTGAGGCTTGCAAAATGGGAGACCTATGTTTCTCTGGCATGCTTGAGCCCACCACAGAAATTCCTTTTGAAGACATGGAATCAGTGGTATGATTGTTTCCAAACTGTGGCTGTGTTGAGACCATAAGTTTTTTAGGTACCATTGAAGTTTCCTCATATGAAGCTTTGCACATGGGATTAGCAGAATACAAGATGCCATGAATCCCAGAGCCTGCAGGATTTTCCTTGCAGTCAGCCTGGTGAAGGTTGCCAATTTTCTGAAGTATTGAGTTAATTGCCCTTGTTTCTCTGGCGTGAGGTAGGCCATCTGGGTGTTTGTATCCAAACTGGCACCCAGGAAAATTATTGTTTGAGAGGGTATTAGTCTTGACTTCTTTTTGTTGACTGTGTATCCCAGAGATTTCAACATTATTACAAACACCAGGTGTTTCAGAAGAGTGTATTTGCTGTCCGCTTGGATCAGGCAGTCGTCCAGATATGGATATATTTGTATCCCTTGAAGTCTGCAGAAGGCAATTACTGATGCCAGGCATTTCGTGAACACTCTGGGCGCAGTAGATAAGCCAAAGGGCAATGCAGAGAATTGATAAAGGGATGAACCTGCAAGAAATCTGAGGTACCTTCTGCAATCTTGTCCGATTGGGACATGTAGGTATGCCTCCTTGAGGTCCAATGTCACCAGCCAAGACTCCTTGCCCAGCATGGGAAGCTGCTGCTGTAATGTGAGCATCTTGAACTTTGGTACGAGTAAATATGTTTGGGATGGATAGGTCCAAAATAGGTCTCCAATCTTTGATGTGAAGATGGGGAAGACATGCATACCACACACAAGCATATCACACACAGAAGACACCAGAGCTGAGAATCAACATGAGAACATCCTCATATAACCCAGCAATGTTATTCACCATGACACTACACACAAATTTAAGAAAGAACTATCCTACCCTTCAGAACATCATTACATGAACAGAGTCCATTCTTCCTCTGCCTCTTCTCTGGTTTAGGGGACATCGGAGTGGCTTAGGGCACATGGATTTGGCATGTACATGCAAACACTAGTCCAGTACCACTGATAAATTCAGTTTCTACCACTTTTCTAAAGGGCCCATGAGTGCATATTTGTACACTGTTTGCACACTAACTCATTTTACTTTTTTTAATGTATTATTCTGTACCAAGGAGCAGTAGTGCACTGCACTGCATGGTTAAGACACTGGATTTTTTTTCTACTTAGGTTCTTCATTTAGAAGTCTTAATTTTCAGTTTTGTTTTGCAGCCAGACTTTCTGTACTTAATACTGGATTTACAACAGATAAGCCGATTGCTTTGGCCAATCAACAGTCACATTTCTGAAAGTTTATCACCATGCATCATATTATGTAACTTACACTTAGAAAAGCAGTAATGCCATACCAAAATGGCTCATCACACGTCTGTCAACATATAGAAACCTTACCTAAATCAATAGGTCCTTCTCTTAGCCCATCAAGTTCATATAATCTTCCACTAACTGGAACATAACTGACAAAGTGAAAGGCATCCTCCTCTTTTGCTGCTGCTTTGGCATCAAATTCAAACATTTGCTGCCTTGTGGGAGAGAAGAAAACAGAAAAAAAAAAAAAAAAAAATACTTCAGGCATTACCAAACAGCAAATTGACAAGTTAATACATCTTTGATAGGGCCACTGACTATCAAGAGGGGTACATCTATCATGCCTGACATCATAATTAAAGAAAAAGTAATTAATTACCAGTTACAGACAATCTCCCTAAATATTGTACAAATTGCCAAGAGAGACTACTCCACACTCGGGCCTTAAACTCAATATCCTACAAACCATGTTTTTTCTATATTTTTACTCAGTCAACAGTTTGTTTGCTTTCACATGACTTTCATACATCCACGATCCTTCTGGCTAAGCAGCAGTTTCTAATGCAACCCAGAACAGCCTATGAAAAGCAGAGCAGCATTTGTAAACTTACCAGAACAGCAGAAATTCTGACAGGAAAAAAAAACAGCTTAGAAGTACTATTCATTATCCATAGGATTTAGGCACTGGCAGACTTCTACTCTTCCAGACATCCAGAGCTGTTTGAATGTCCTCAGAGCACAGCTAAACCTCTCATCTTGGCTCAAGGTGTGGAGTGAACGAACATACAAATAAAAACATTACCAGCCAATATAGCTTTCAGTGAAAATGAGACAAAGGCTCCCACTTCTCTTCTTTAAAAAAAAAAAAAGTCAAAACCCTGCTAAATTTCTAAGCCTTCCTCCACCCTCAAGCTTAAAGAATGGATGCTTCCAGTGGGGAAGGGTGTAAGAGAATGTCAGTGCCACAGTGATGCAGCTATTCAAAACAACTTCTATAAAATGGGGAGTGCACTTAAACTGAACAATGCTCATCATAATGAATTCTACTACAGTAGTAATCCTTATCAAAGGGATGGGCAACAAAATAGTTTACTACCACCCATAAAAAAAGTGGAGTGGCAGTGGTCACTCACATACTTTGTTAAAAAACAATGTCTAGCATGTACAGTTTGGAAAAGATGCAGAATGTGGTCCATGAGGCTGCTTCATAGATACTTCAGGCAAAATACCTTTTAAAGGCAGATAGTCTCTCTCAGTGGCTGCCCGAGAAAAGCTAGTCATTATACATCCCCTCATATTTCTCTACAATTCTCACAAAATACAATGGAATAAATGAGACATTTTTCATAAGGCTTACCTGTAGACTGCATATATGCATACATAACATACCTTTATAATACGTACTGACACCCACCCCCCGACACACACACACACCCACCCCCTGACACACACACACACACACACACACCCCCGACACACACACACACACCCCCGACACACACACACACACACACACACACACACACACACACACCCCGACACACACACACACACACACACACACACACACACACACCCCCGACACACACACACACACACACACACACACACACACACACACACACACACACACACACACACACACACACACACACACACACCCGACACACACACACACCGACCCCGACACACACACACACACACACCGACCCCGACACACACACACACACACACACACACACACACACACACACACACACACACACACACACACACCCACCCCGACACACACACACACACCCACACACACACACACACACACACACACACACACACACACACACACACACACACACACACACACACACACACAGCTTAGAAAACAACAAGGCTATGAAAAGCATAAGAAACTGTCTGAAACCAGTTGTCCTTTCTATATTCCTCAGTTGCCTGTGCACATTCATCAACAGCAATATAATTTCCTTCCAGTCTTCATGACTCCGAAGAAAGTGAGTAAAGGAATAACTATTAATGGTAATTTTGATGCCATTTTAGATATGAATGAGGAATTAATTCCAAGGTTAAGCTTGGGACCTTAAGGGACTGTACCTCACAGAGATTCTAAAAGATATAAGCCACCAGATAAAGATTTTTCCAGTAATAAAGACACAAAGGTCAGCAAGACACTACTGAAAAAGCAGCTTAAGCCATAATTCTCACCACAAAGTCAAGGCCCCTAGCATAAAACCACAGGGAAGAACAGTCAGTCAGTCTAAAAGGAGGCACGTTGTACAGTACCTAGCAGAACTGTTCCACTGTGGGCTGTAATGCAAGACGTGACCATCAGCATGTTAAGGATTCCAACTAGAGCTCCTCCCATCCTACCCATACTGCCTCACTCCTCCCAGGCATCTCAGATCAAGTTTGCTACCAAATGTCCCAGAAGAGAAGCATATACTTAAAAGCAAAGCTTAAAGAATGCTCAGGAGCTCAAAACAGGAATGAAGGTTCCCAGTGTTATTCTTCAGGTCCTTCATATATAAGAAAGGGGGAAGGAGGGTGGGAGGAAAAGAAAGGGGAAGGAGGGAGGGAAAGATGATGAAGACTGAAGGAGACAACAGATGGAACATTATGGTGAGAATTTCTTTATCTGATGTTGTCTGTTCTGTCTTCATCAAACCTGTAGGACGGTTCCCAGCTACAGAGATATCGTCCACTCATGGAAGGATATTCCGGGAGTACTGGAGAGCCAAAAGCAACCCTATTCCTGGAGATGATATCAAGTTTGTAATGCGAATTAAAGTTGCAGGAACTTGCCCATGAAGCAGCAAAACAAATATTCTCTAAGGAAACTGAACCAAAAAGGTCTGGGATGTGGCTATGGACATCATGGAATGAGCTCTGACTGGTCTAGCTAAAGGAACATAGTTCAACGAATAAAAATGAGAAATACAATCCCTTAACCTTCGAGCAACAGTAGCTTTGACAAAAGCTTTCCCTTTTCTGGAACCTGAGAAAGCCACAAACAGTTGCCCAGATTTTCTGAAAGATTTTGTTCCATCCAGGTAGAAGCACAAATTTGCTAGCTGATGTATTTCAATTTCACCCCCCCCCCCCAGTTCCCTCTACCATTTCCCCCCTAACTATTACTAAAGAAGAGGTTGTCACTGCACTATCCTGAGCTAAAAACACTGCATCATTGGGTCCTAATATCCCAGAATACTTCCTAAATAGCTTGAAACAACTTGTCAGACCCACCAGACAATTCCACCACAGCCTCCAGACAGACTTCATCCCTAGGGAATGAAGAACTACAACTGTCATCCCCCTACACAAAGGCAGACCATTGAGACACAGAAAATTACAGACCCATAAGTTTGACTAGTCTTACAAGCAAAGGCCATGGAAAGAAATAGTTGTGTAAATTAACTATAGATGTCCTTCTCTTACATATGTTGCAATATTCCTCACATGAGGGAATCCATTGCAGGCTGCTCCCGAACATGTGGCCAGTATACAAAACTAAATCTAAAGCAAGTAAGTGTGACATCAAGCACAGGAGCCCATCCAAAGTCTGTCAAAGTGACGTCAGGTATACAGCAGATGACGGCACGTACCATCCTCAGAAAATGAATACCCCAGGAAGAACAGCAGCTTGAGAAAAACTAAAAAAACACACATCCAGGAAAACAAGCATGCACTGGGGGAAGGTGAGAGGGATAGAATACTGCAACATATAAAAGAAAAGGACATCTATGGTTATGGTAAGATGATACAGAACTGGTCTATGTCCTTCTATTCATATGTTGCAATATTAATAACATGAGAGAGAATACCATAGCTCAAGCAGAAAAGAGCGAGTGGGAGGAGGGGCAGCACTGTACAAACCCCTGTAGAATAGCCCTTACAAAACCAACTCTAGATATAAACATACCATCCAACTTATGTTTTGTGAAGGTATGGACAGAAGTCTAAGTAAACGCTTTTAAGACAGCAGTAGTATCGAGACATCTGAAAAAAGCAACTGAAGAAGAAACGGCTCCAGTGGAATGAGGCTCAACTGGAGAAGCAAGGGTTTTTCCATGAGCCTCAAAGGAAACAGCCTTAGAGATCAAGATGGAAGGGACAGTTGTAGGTGAAGCCCTGGATTCAAGGACACCTGTTGGATCCACCACTCCATTTCTTTTTTCAAACAAGGAAGGAGAGGGATCATAAATTCTAGTTGAAGAGCATGTTGCATCCAAACTGACCCGAGATACCCCTGGAATTTCCTCATGTGACGTTTGGCTAGTGTTAACATAGGAAGAGTGGATGCCATGAAGACCAGAAGACAGAGGAACTCCCTGGCAGTCAAGGACTGGAGTGGAATGATGTAAGAAGTCAGACAAGACCTCCTAAGGAAGCCAACATCTTGCCTATTTGAATTCTGCATCATAGGAAGACAGGGTCCTGTGAAGGAATGAGAGATAATTTTTGGAAATTGATAGTGAATCCTAGCCTATCTACAAGAGATACTGTGAACTGAAGGTTTTGAAGTAGGTCTGGAGAATGAGCCTGGAGAAAGAGGTCATCCAGGTAAGGGAAGATCTGAATACCTCGGAGTCTGGCATAAGCAATGAGAGGAGCCAAGCATTTTGTGAAGACCATTGGTGCTGTAAATAAACCAAAAAGCAAGGCAGTAAATTGAAAATGTGAGGAAGCAATAGCAAAGTGCAGACACTTCCTGAAGAGAGGATGAATGAGGATGAGAAGGTAGGCATCTCTGATTTCCAATGATACGAAGGTCTGTGTAAGAATGAGAGGGAGCAAACTATTTAAGGAAAGCATGCAAAAGGAAGGCACCTTTAAGAAGGTGTTTAGATGTGTGAAATCTAGGATACGTCTCCAAGGACCATGCTTTTTGGAGACTACGAACATTCGTGGATCATTCTTGGGTCTACACTACAACGAACTAAAACAAGTTTGAACGTTTTAATATCAAACCAAGTCCGAAAGTTGAAAATATTGAAGCCACTGCACATCAGCTATTTTCCCGGGGGGGGGGGGAGGGGGGAGAAAAAAAAAAAAAAAAAATCAATGGGCCGATTTTGGGGCTTTGCTATTTCCTCCACTGTGGTGCAATCTCGGAATTGGTATATTTAAATTAGGGGGTGGGGGCACAGCCCCCCACGTTGGGGGGGGTGTGAGGGACAAAGCCCCCCACATGGGGGGTGTGGGGGACGACACCCCCCCACTTTAGTTTAAGGTTAAATTTTTTTTTGTCGTCACAAAACAGCAATTTTTTTCTCCTGGGTAAACAAATCACTGTTTTGGGTTTTCGGTTTTGTTGGGTTTTGGACTTTAGGGTTAGATATTACAACGATCAAACTTTTGTTAGTTCGACGCTGTGATATAGACCCACATTCCTGAGTAGAATCCTTTTTTCTATTTGAGGAGAAGGACCCTCTTAAACGGTACTGTGAGTGAGCAAATTTTAAATTACCCAAGGAAAGAAAGTCAGCTGATCTTCTGGAGGATGTGGAATACCCTGAAGGTAGGGGGAGTCTTCCATACCATAAAGCATCTTCCAAGGATAATGTGAAGGACCCAAGAGTCTTGGGTTACCTGCTTCCAAGCGAGAAGGGTCATGGAGAGACGAAATGATAGAGGGGTCAGGCTACAAACAGGTAGGTAGTCACAGACTACCTGGATTGTTCAAAAAGGGCCATTTCTGAGCAGTAGGAGTACAAGTAGACTTGGCAGAGTAATGCTTTCTGGCACCTTCTTTACTTTTGGAAGGAGGAGGTTTAGAAAGATCTCTTACAAATGGTGGCCTTAAAGGAGTGGCGCCTTTGAAATCTTGGAATTCGTGACAAAAATATACATGTCTAAGGTCCTGGAGCTCCTTGCCCTTTTCCTGCAAGGACTTAAGATGTTGTCTGGAAGTGGCTGAAGTCTTAGTCAAGAGCATCTCCGAAGTACAGAGTCAGATGCAGCTGCTCAGTCAGATGCTTCCACTGCATCATAGCTGCATTTAATAGAATGACGTGTTACTTGGGCAGGGGAACCTAAAACAGAAAACGAGATTTAATGTTAGTCTGGAAGCTCAGAAAAGGAGCTTAGTGGCTTGAGATAGGAGGGCTAAAGAAGATTTAGCCATGTGGGTCTGGTAGTTAATGGCCCTGAAGGCCAGAGTGGCCGAAGTATAAACTTATTACCCCCAAACCCTCCATAAGTTTGTTTGCCTTGCCAGAGGGTAGAAGGGAGGTGGGAAGGCAAAATCTTAGCAGGTTTATCTGCAGCCACTAAGACCGTAGCTGCATCTGCAGAAGGGCACCTAAACAAAAACGTTACAACCAATAGCACTTTATAGAACCTATCCAGCTTTTGGGGGGCAGGAGGTTGAGAGTCAGGGCACTTGGTAGCAGAGAAAAAAAGCATACAAAAAGCTGGAAGCACAGGAGGTACAGCAGATTGAGAAGGAGAATCCATCTGTAAAAGATCATATCTTTTTTGTATGTCTGAGAACTGGAAACAGCTCCACTTCAAAAATTCTGTCATCTTCACAATGGTCATGCCAAAAGGCAAATATCCTCCCCTGGAGAGAGTCCCACTGGATTCCTCCACTAGGGAAGTATATTCCCAGTGGAGAAGACATCTGGGCCAAGTAAGCTAAAGCCTCATACCCACAAGAATCTTCCTCAGATGAGTCCTCAATTGTGATCCTTTTTTGTGGGGAGACTGGAGAAAGGGAAGAAGGAAGAGAAACTCCTGTGTATTGCCCAAGAGTCATGAAGACATTCAACAGTCCTTCTGAAAAGGCCTGCCAATCAGTGGAATGTTCCCGTGAAGGAGAGGAATGCATAGTTTTCTGCTTCTTCTTCAGTGGTTCCATACAGTGGAGGGACGAGGGACCCAATGTCGGCCTTCATTTGACAATATTGCTAGGGATATCCTCACGAACCTGGATTTGTGTAATGCCTTCAGAGACAATGAGCCTAGGTTCCTCCCTTCCCCGAAGCAGACGTCTGCATATGCCTGAGGACATGCTAGTGGGATACTTTGCGGTCTCCATAAAAGCCTAGGTTCCTCCCTTCCCCGAAGCAGACGTCTGCATATGCCTGAGGACATGCTAGTGGGATACTTTGCGGCCTCCATAAAAGAAACCCACGGAATAATCTCCAGCCATCTCTGAAGCAGTCTCTGGGCCAATATTAGCCTCGGGAGAAACATCTGGAATTGGAGAAGCAGCAAAAACTTCAGGCCTGGATTTCATGGCCTTCTTCAGAGCAGTCCTACCTAAAGGACTGGACATACTTTCAATAACACTGTGTGCCAAGCGCTTAAGATGTTGGCTATCTTGATACAGATTAAGAGAAGCGACAACTATGCAGAGTCTTTGGGACAAATGCCTTACAAATAGCACAAAGTATAGTCGAGGTTAGGGCCTAAGCAAAAAAGAGACAAAGATTATGGGAATCATTATGTGGAATTTGCCTTCAACATTGAAACTTGCCCCCCTTAGATAACATGCAACCTCAGCAAACAGCAGCACAAAGAAAGAGAAAGAAAAAAACCCTCAATGGGGTGGCTTAACCGAATTGAAATCCACAACTTTGCTGACAAGCAAACGAATGGAGCAAATGTTCAGAATGGAAGCAGAAACGTTCAGAGAATGGTATGCACAGATGTCTGCCATACATCCCATGTTACTTTATGACCAGTGCTGAATGGGATCCTGTGGCCACATTTCCCATACCTTACAGTAGATTTAGACTTTTGTATACTGGCTGGATGTTCAGGGCAGCCTGTGGCAGACTGCCTCATATTATGAATACTGCAACATAGGAAGAGAAGGACATTTATTATGGAACTGATAAAGACAAGGGAAATCTTTAGAACTGGACCTACCCCAGTTTGGTTTCATCAAGGGCAAGTCATGCCTACAAAACTTTCAAGAAGGTCAAAAGAGTCACGGAAGAGGACAAAACAGTACATACTGACTACCTTGACCTGGCAAAGGCATTTGACAATACCTCACAAGAGTAATACAGACAAACTCAAATTTAGACATAAACCCCTGTGACACTCTATGGATGGCCAACTGGCTCAGATGGGACAAAACATTAGGGTGGGGGGAATTCACCCCCACCAAAAGGCCAGTTTACTGGTGGTGTTCCACTGGGCTTGGTACTGGGACCCCTCATGCTTGGAGTATACTTCGTAACTGAAAGCCAAATGTAGAGGGCCCTTTGGCTGACTAAAACATGCTGATGAATGCAAGGTGGATGCAATCATCGAATCCACTAAAGATGTAGATATCCTCCTTGAAGGTCTGACAGACAGAAATCAACTGGTGCCAGAACCATGGCCTAAAACTCGGTGCAAAAAATGCATAATTATACCCTTTGGGAAGACAACTATCCCTGCAAAGTGCAACACTGATAACACTCCCCAAGTCCCTTACCACTGGGTGTGCTCTTGGGAACTCAAGTTGACAGTAACCTGAGTTTTAATTACCATGCATCCACTATAGTGAGAAGAGCCTTCTACATGCCACAACTTGACACCCAAATCTAAGAAGATCATAGCCACACTATACTCAGCCCTCATTAGACCAACAGCAAAGTAAAATGCACACTTCGGCAAGTACCTGACCAGGCATTTGCAACCAAGGGAACAGCTACAGAGATTCCTCACTAAAGTATATAGGACGTTAATATTATGGGCTATTCGGACTACCTCAAAGCTCTGTCCCGGTCTCCTACAAACTACTGAGCAGCCACAGATGTCTAACCTACAATGCATTCTCTGATCTAGCTCTGAAGGATCAGCTACACAATCACAAAACAAATAGCATGAGAATTACCTGATCTAAGGATCTAAACAGTGTCTGTGAAACAAAACAAGCTGGAGGTACAGGTACGCGTCTCAAATTACCACTTCTTTGGATCAGACTCCCAATTTATGTGAAACAGATCTTCCCTAAGACTATTCAAATGCAATTTGGACCAATGGATGGGAAATTGCAAATTCACTCCTGTCTTGTCACCTGTGGCCCTTATGGACAGGGGCAGTTTGCAGATCCTCTAAGGCACAGGCATATACCAAAGATGTTCCCATCTATGGGAAATGACAACTGGGAAAACTGGTTCATGAATGGCTAGGTCTAAAAATGCTACAGGACTGTTATCCTAGTAACCTCCTAGGATACTAAATTTTATTTATTTATTTATTTTTTTTTTTTACGTACACCTCGGACACAGCAGATTCAGAAAACAAGGGATAATGGTGCCAACAGGATTTCAGGAATGCAAGAATTATCAAGGATTGCTCTGTTCACAAAAAATCCGGCCATTATAACTTAGATGCTTAGGTAAGGTATGCGGACTGCTGAGATCAATTTCAATTTAAGAAAAGTGGAAAGTTAACGGTCACAAGCCATTAATGTTTTGAAGAAAGATGCAATAATGCCAGTTACTTTTTCATAAAGGACAGGAGATTTATTTTTTTGTGGATTTATGCTTCAATCCCATTAGGATAGTGGCCTCTCTTCAGAAGAGACCAGAGCTGGTATATCTAGTTCTAGGGGAAATTAGATCACCAGTGGATTTCCCCTACTCTATTCAACGGTAGAAAAAGATCATTTATATCCTATTTTCCACCAGTTATCAAGCAGATGGGATCCAAATTCAACATCTCAACCAAAGGACAACACACCCAGGAGTACAGCAACCACACCACCTAATGCTACACTGCAAGCAATACAAACACCTGGAGTGAGAACAGAACCTGCAGCCTTCTGGTCTTCCAGCACCAAAGGTGAATGTGGCACTCTTTGTGCCACTGACACTGTTTAAGAGGTCTACTAAAATTAAAAACTCAAACTGATGTATGTATCCGCATGTCAGCGCACGTGCATGTATTACTATATACACACACACACATATAATTATAAACACACACAACTACTTATCAATTGGACTGCCTTCAGAAAGAAAGAAATCAAGAACTTCATAAAAATGACAAGTATTTATTACAGACACATTATGTAATGGATAGAAAAGATGTTACACCTTTAGTTGGCAAGCAGGTTCAGAATGCAATAATAGCTGGATGCTGTGGCAAGATGTTAAGAGTAAGTTGTGCTAATATGCAGATTCAAAGCTGTAGATAAACTTCTCTATGTCATTTATATACAATGCATACATATACTACATAACACAAAATAATTTATAAAATGTATATCTAATAAAAATATACAATTACACATACATTTATACACACACACATATATATATATATATATATA
>NC_056744.1:422060801-422092890 GCF_019279795.1 Protopterus annectens | reverse complement strand
CGGTTGTATGTTTTAGCTTGAAAACGGTCCAATGGCTAGATAGAGTAAATTCATACTATTACTTGACTGTTCAACATTCTTGCTCACTGTGAATAAATGGAAAAACTGGTAGGTCAGTTGGAGTAAGATGTAGTAACAATTACAAAGGTAAGCTTGTTGGTAAAAACAATTAAATATATAGCTTCTAGTGTTCAGGTATATGGCTATTTACCTGTATAAGCCAGGAGAGTGAAAATTCACTACAAACTAAGAACTAAAAACTGAAAGATTACATGCCGCGGTGCTGGGCGGTAGCGTGGTAACCGTCACCAGGCCGTATACTGAAAAAGTATCATGAGCTAAATACGACACACCCAGAAATCAATCCAGTATTTATGAACTATGCGTTTGTTTTCCTTAGGTTAGGAATTGGTTATTAAATTATAGTGTTTATTGACACAAAGTGTTTATACATTTATATACAATTATTCAGGAAGGAGTATAATAGTTTTTAAACTTTTTGTTTATGAATGTTTTTATTATTGTCTTTCACAATTATTCACTTCTAGTTAGTTAGAATATATGTATGTTAATTCAGTTTTAAATAATTCGTTTTAGTGATATTTAGTCATATGACTTTAGACATGTGGTGTGAAGTGAGTATATAGGTGTGTCTGTTTTAAGTGCTTTGTTACACCTGAAGAAGCTAGATTGTGAAAGCACTTGTGTTCTGCACTCAGTAAAGGCCTGTCCTGGATTTTACAGCTGTCTGCGTCTCTGTTTTATTTTGCATTTTTAAGATATTAAATTAGGTCACTGAACAATTTCAGATAAGTATTTGATATTACATAGAAGTTCGAGAAAGGTTTTTTGCTACTTCTTCAAACACATATGCAGATGTGGTTTTAAAAATAATACCTGTAATCCTCTTTCTGCTTCATTTGTAAATGGAACTGCACGCAAAGTTATGTAGATTTGAAAATGAAGACTGCATGTAATGGAACAGTGGATGTTAAAATTGATGAGGTATTCCAGTTTGCGTTGTTTTTGTGAACCAGAAAATTCTTTATGTAAAATGGGAGAAAGTGCCGTCTGATATTAGGGATATGATGAGATTATACAATACACAATTATATTTAAACTTTACTGTTACCAGAAACCTTGAATTTTGGGGGTGGTCATCTATTTCTTTCTAAGGAGACAAAGCCCTTTCAATAATGTTTTTGATATTACTGGGGCTTGCATCTGAATGCAATTAAAAGAGGGATTATATCAGAAATAATGTTGAAGACTAAGGAGAATTAGGGATACTTAGCCCTTTCTTTTTGACCTCGTTATATTTTGCACATTGCAAATTTTGGGGTTCGAGAAGTTTAGTCAATTGCGTAAAACAAAAAAAAAAAATCCTGAGAGTTACCCCTGTATGGTGGTGTGCTCCATGCAAGCAAGAGCAAAGCTGCTAATACAAAGAAACCCCTTAAAAAGCTCAAAAAAAAATAAATAAATAACACATTACCCTACTTTTTTCTGTTGCACTTCTGTTGGCCATAGTATAGACTGGATTCAGACTGGTTGAACTCGGTTAGTAAAATCAGGACATCTTTTCTGGAGAAGCCCCCCTACTCCCTCTTGGCAGGAGCTTCCAGTAGGCCTTTTTAATTACAGGTTAGTGGTTCAGGGCTCAGTTTGAGCTATTTCATTGGTGCATGGCTCAATCTGAGCTTTTTCACTGGTTTCGTTTTGTTAGGCGCTTTGCTCTTGCTTGCAACCAGCGCACCACTGCACAGAGGAGGTAACTCTTTACGGTTAAAGACACAAAAGTACTAGCAACAGCAACACTAAACATGTCAGCACACACACCATGACTCCTATTCATAATAGGCACTCAACACAAACCTTCATATGCAGAGGTCCTCTCCAGGAAAGTACAGTTGTGTACACTTACCATAAATGTAGATGTTTGAGTGTATTCTCTGTTGCAGTCATTACATTTGGGTAATCTGCTGGCAGGTTGCCCTCAGTCAGCCTGAATTCCAAAGTATTGGGTCCTGCGTTGGTTGCTGTCTCCTCTTCCAAGACGTCAGGGGTATAAAACAAGCAGCAGACACCATTTTCTTTAGTTTTTCTTGCCCCAGATGTCACGTGCCCCCAAAAAGGTAGCTCTCTCTCTCTCTCTGTGTGTGTGTGTGTGTGTGTGTGTGTGTGTGTGTGTGTGTGTGTGTGTGTGTGTGTGTGTGTGTGTGTGTATAAACTATATATACATGCAACAATACAAACTTTACCTTCGGCGGGTAACCTGGACTGCAACAGTGAATACACTAACATCTACATTTATGGTAAGTGTACACAACTGTACTATGTTCTTAGTGTTTCACTGTTGCAGTCATTACATTTGGGCAGAATCCCAAAGCTATGGATGGGAGGCTGGAGCTAAATAGCATTAGGGGCGGCTATAAGGCCCTGCAGAACTGCAGTGGCAAAGCCTGCCTTGGACTAGAGAGGCAAATGATAATGCTTTGTAAAAGTGTGAACAGAACTTCAAGTAGCAGCCTCTAGAATGTCTTTGGTTGGTACTCCTCTGAGAAATGCCGCTAATGTAGCTGCTGCTCTGGTGGAATGAGACCTAATGCCCTTGGGCACAGGTTTGCCATGGTTTAAAGTAGCAGAAACAAATGCAGTGGCTTATCCACTTTGAAATAGCCTTTCCTTCTGATCATGCAGCATATGTCACTAGTAACTGCTCAGTTTTCTTAGAGCTCAAGTAGAATCTTAGCTGTCTGTGTACGTCCAATGAATGCAAAATCCTCTCCCCCTTGTTCTGCAGATTCAGATAAAAAGTTGGCAGATGAATTGTTTGGTTAAGAGCCACACTGGAAACGACCTTAGGCATAAACGAAGGATTGGTCCTCACAGTCCGGGTAAACTATGATAAAAGGCTCCACAGCCATGAGGGCCTGTAGCTCTGAGACTCTTCTTGCTGAAGTAATTGCTAGGAGCAGAGCGGTTTTCCATCAGAACTTTAGATCTGCAGTAGCAGCTGGTTCAAAAGGAGGCAGGGTGAGCTTTTCCAACACATAATTGAGGTCCCATGCAGGTAGTGGTGATCTTCTGGGGGGCCTTAAATTTTTGGCTCTAAGATACTGCTTTAGTAAAGGATGAGAAAAGATTGGTGGCTCTGTATTGTAATGAGCCAAAATGGCAGAGGCATGGATTTTTATTGATGAGAAAGATAGGACTTTGTTAATCATCTCAGTCAAGTATTATAATATCTGAGGAATATTTGGTTTTGCTGTATCAGTTCCTTGTGCTGGATTCCAAGCACAGAATCTCTTCCATTTATCAGCATAAGATTTTCTAGTACTAGGCCTTCTGGCTTCCAAAATCCATCACAGCTTTACTGAGAGATGTTGTTGGTTTAACTACATGATCAGCCATGCTGCCAGGTTCAGTGTTTGGAGCCAATTGTGCAGGATCTGATTGTTTTGTTGGGACAGTATTTGAGGTCTTTGAGGTAAGGTCCAAGCTGGGTATTGAGACAAGTTCCTTAGGACTGGGTACCAGTATTGGCATCGCCAGTCCGGGGCAATTAGTGTCATTGTTGGTTTCTCTTGTCCGACTTAGTAGGACCTTGGGAAGAAGAGGCAGAGGATGAAAAGCGTAAACTGATAGGTTTTTCCAACTGAAGGATAGGGCGTCCACTTTCCATGCTTGTCTGTTTTAAGTCCTTGTGCAGAATCTTTTCAATTGATAATTTTGAAGAGAGGCAAATAGATCTATGTCTGGGTTCCCCCATGTCTTTAACAATCGCGAGGGTCCATAAGATTTCTGCTTAAGTCGTCTGCCAGAGTATTTTGTTTTCCTGGCAGGAACTGAGCTGGTAGATGCACTTGGTAAGTCAAAGCTGTGTCCCACAGTGCCATGGCTAGTCTGCAAAGGGGGTATGAATGCGTGCCCCCCTGCTTGTTTATATACCACATAACTGTGGTGTTGTCCATCTTTATCAGTAGTCCTGGATGAAGTAAGTCCTTGAAGGCCGTCGGGACATTTTGAACAGCTAACATCTCTTTGGCTGAAATGCAGATGCATTTGTTTTGGGGTCCATATGCCCTGAATGCATCTTCCCGCCAAGTGGGCCCCCCATGCATAATCTGACGAGTCTGTTAAGGTTTGGCTGGCAGGGGGTAAAGTGAATGGCCGTCCCATGTTTTGGTGACATGCCTTTGCCCACCATAGGAACTCCTGTTGTAGACAGGGAATGAGAGGAATCATTGTTTCCAGACTGTCACAATGTTGACTTCATAAACTTTTTAGGTACCACTGAAGTTTCCTCATATGCAGTCTTGCATATCGAATTAGTAGGATGCAGGATGCCATGAACCCCAAAGCCTGCAGAATTTGTCTTGCAGATAACTGGGTTTTTGCTGCCATCAGTTTGAAGTCAGTAGTCAGTTGCCTTTGTTTGTCTGGCATGAGGAAAGCCATCTGGGCAGTTGTATTCGAGCTTGCACCCAGGAATGTTATCTTTTGAGAGGGTACCAGTTGTGATTTATTTTCGTTTATTGCGTACCCTAGACATGTTAGAAGCCTTTTCACAAACGCAAGGTGCTGAAGAAGAATGTCCTTGTTCTTTGCTTGAATGAGACAGTCGTCCAAGTAAAGATATATTTGTATACTTCTTTGTCGGCAAAAAGCAATTACTGGTGCCAGGCACTTTGTAAAGACCCTGGGCGCAGTAGATAAGCCAAAGGGCAGTGCAGATAATTGGTAATGCATTAAGCCAGCCTTGAAACGGAGGTACCTTTTGCAGGATTCCCTTATTGGGACATGCAGGTATGCCTCTTTTAGGTCTAATGTCACCAGCCAAGCATTCCTGCCCATCATGGGCAGAAGTTGCTGCAAAGTTAGCATTTTGAATTTTGGAATGTCCAGGAAGGTGTTCAAAATTGATAAATCCAGTATTGGCCTCCAGGCCTTGTCCTTTCTGGGTACCAAGAACATTCTTGAGTGAAAACCTTGTCCTTTTTCCGGTTCTGGTACTGGCTGAATAGCCCCCATATCCATGAGGGACTTAACCTGTTTCTGTGCCTCTGCCCATTGATGTTTTGGCAGATCCGGCCAACCGTTTGCCATTGGCAAAGTATGTAAATGGAATCTGTATCCCTGTGATACCATGTTTAGCAACCACTTGTCCTAGGTTAACTGCCAATTTTGAGCAAAAGTGCTAACTTTCCCCCTAAGGGTGCTGACAAAAGGTAAGTGCTTGGTGATGGCAGAGGGAAGTCATTGGGACTGTTTTCTGTAGGGTTGTGCTTAAACTCCTCCAGATTTGGAGGTAGAAGCACCCCATTGCTTTGACCTGTAAGAATCTTGTGCATGGTATCTAGAACCTTCAGGGCATCTGGATTTGCCCCTTTGAGCTCTGTCGGACACAGGAAAGGACCAGTTTTTTGTAGGCCAGTGCCTACTGAATCTTGGTGGTTGCACTTGTAAGAAGTCTTTTACAGTTTGCATAGACTTAGCTTTGTCTTCCATTTTCTTTAAAACCTCTTCTGCCTCAATACCAAACAGTATCATGCTGTAAAGGTGCATCCAGTAATTTAGCTTTAACATAAGGCAAATTTTTCTCTTAGCCAGGCATGCCTCCTAATCACAGATCCAGTAACTGCGGCCCTGCAGGAGGCCTCTAAGGAATCAAAACCACATTGCAAAGTATGCTTTCCAATTTGTTCAGCTGCATGCAATAAGTCCTGCAATTCTTTATTTTCTGCACATTCAGAAATCAACAATTTTCTGTTTCAGCAATCGCATAACATGTTGTTGATACTTGAGCATATGAAACTGGCAGTTTAGGGCCCTAATTCCCAAGGTTGCAGATGTATACACCTTCTTTCCTCATCTATCCGGTGCCCTTGAATCTCTGTCAGAGGGTGTAAGATTTTTTGCTGTTGAGGCCTTAACTCCCTTTGGACCCTGTGAAATAGTTTCAGGTCAGCAGCAGGGTTTCTAAATAAAAATTTGTGAGAGTCTGAGACCCTGTAATATCTGTCTGGCCTGCTGGGAGCTGGAGGTAAAGGAGTCAGGAGTCAAGCTCGACTCCAAAAACACATCATCCACAATGTCCAAAACAGGAGGTATGGCTAAAGAACTGTGCGGAGGGAGAAGGAAATCCCAGAGCCTCTTTTTTGATTCTGAAAAATCTGACTCTCCCAGTGAAAATGTTCCCTTAAAGTATGCAAGGTTTCTCCAAATGAACAATCCTCAGGAGGTGATGCAGATGGGATAGATTCCTCTGCATCAGAATCTTCATAGGGAGGAATAGATAATTCCTGATCAGAAGAGGAATCAGAAGAAATAGAAACCTGATCTGAAGATTCATAATCAGTGTCTTGCCTAGGCCTCTCATCAGGAGGGGGATGGGAACCCCTGATCAGGAGGGGAATGGGAACCCCTGATCAAGGTAATTAAGTCTTCAGCCATTTTGATCATCTGTTTTTTTAGGCATAGAGGCTTGTGCACGTGGCTCATGCGTCGTTTTTTTAGCTTTAGAAGTTGCTTTTGTCTTTAGTTTTGCTGCTGCCTTTTTTATATAAAAATGTTGAGGCCTAAATACACCCTCAGAAGCCGGTGCCTGCTCAGCGGATCAGGACCCATCCGAGGGAGAGACATCCGTGGGTACAGTACTTTGAGTATCTCACGGTGTGTCGAACTCCGCATGGGTCTCAGTAGGGGCCTGCGACTCGAAAGTAGCGGGCATCAGGAGCTGCAAAAGCACCTCACCGAGTACCGCAAACGGTGACTGGCTTAGAAGCTTAGTCGTCAGTTTTGGACCTCGACAGTCCGTCTCTGTCCATTTCTTTGCATTTTTTGTGTACTCCGGTAGTTGGATTGCTATCAGACGACATTTCAGGGTAGTTAAATCTGTTTCCAAAAATATACTGACGCTTAATAGTGCGTTGGCTAAATCTAGCACAAAACCGACAGCCAGGAACATTGTGATCAGGGCCTAGGCAAAGAATACAGTATAAATGGAAATCCTTATGAGGTATTTGCTTCCCACAAGTAATACAATTAACTTTTTCTGACATCGGTTTGGAGCAAGAAAAAGAGTTTCCCCAACGTGGTACTTGGCTTTAGTGAAGACTTCGGTTCTGAAACTCTAACTCGAAAATTTCAGGAGTCGGCCGACCAGCACTTGCTAACTGCTTCTGCTTCGGGCACCGCGCGGCAAGAAAGACATGGTGTTTGTTGCATATTTTATACCCCCGACGTCATGGAAGAGGAGACAGCAACCGCAGGACCCAAGACTTTGGAATTCAGGCCAACTGAGGGCAACCTGCCAGCAGATTACCCAAATGTAATGACTGCAACAGTGAAACACGAAGAACATCCTCAACACCAGAAACCACCAAAACACAAACATGCTGCACCTAACACCCAAAGCACCTAATATACACAATACTAGCACCTATGTCTCACCAAACAAGCCCTTAAGACAATGCACAACTATACTAAATGATTTGGGTATAGGTGACTGCAATGAGACAAAGATGTCCCACTCACCAGGTTGAAGAAGGTTACGGTCAGCTGCCTGTCTGGTGCAAGGATTCACCAGATCAAACACACAAGTCTCGCAACGTGTACTATTATGACTGTCACAGTTCATGTTGGTGTGATCAACTTGAGATGTACCTCTCTGGACTATATGGAAGAGAGACATGACTGAGCTCTTTTAATGCGTGTCCCAGACAGGTATGTCCCTAGGTTTGAGCCTTTCTCCCTCATCAAGGAGGGCACCACAATATAAACAGAAAATGACTGACAAATAACTGGCTTAGTTTCTGGTGTTGTTCTAAAGGGATCCAGTTCCTATGAGCCTGGGATGACATAGTGGACAGATCACGCTACTTTGCCAGAGATGTTCTTCACCTCGCCCCTCTAGGCTTTCAGTTGCTGGCTAAGGCACTTGCCTCCCCCTTAATGCCTTTTTTTTTAGGAGTCACAATAAAATTCCAGACACGACAATATCAAACACATAGTAACTAAGGGTCATGCTGCTACATGCTAGGAGTTTAAAATCAGAATTTGCACTCTCTGGAAGTACTCATCTCCCTGGAAGACGATGACATCTGTGCAGTCACAGAAACCTGCTTCAAGGCTGCAGAGAGTACCCCAGCCTTGCAATGCTACAATGCCTTCCACATATTCAGATGACAAATTGCAGGTGTGAGACCCAAATGAGGTGGAGTATCTATCTTCATTAAAGATAATTACACCTCTATACAGGTTTGAATAGAAAACTCTGTGGAGCTACCCCAAGTCCAAATTACTGTGGTTAAGACCCCTTTTTCAGGTCATCATCAGTTACAGGTCCCATTCCATGAACCAACTTGCCCATACAGCTTATTTAGACCTACTTGGGACAATTAAGGCACAACCTAACACCATAGTCATTGGTGACTTCACCTATCCTGCCATTAATTGGGAAGTATCAGCCTAAACACACTCGCACAGAAGTTTCTGGACTTTAACTCAAACTCTGGAACAAATAGTGCACCACCCCACAAGGAGCTCCAATATTCTAGACCTGGTCCTCACCAATACGAGTAACCAATGCAACGTCTCAAGTGTAGGGACCGCACTTGTTAAATCTAACCACAAGTCAGTCATTTTTGAAGTAGCAATAACACCAGAACTCCCCAAAGAAGTCGGGCTAAAAAAAAAACTTCAAAGCTAACTATACCCTTCTAAAGGAAGGTATAACTGACTTGCAAGCTCCTGTTTCCACAGATGGCATTGATGGCTATACACAGATGCCCTGTACAATCATCACCTTAAATGTTTAGACAATGCCATGCTGGATAGGAATAAAGTAAGATCCTCAAAAAAAAAAAAAAAAAAAAAAAAAACATCATGGTGGACGTCTAGCATTAATAAATTATATAATAAGTGAAAGAAGTTGCTGTCTAAAAATACAAAAGTGAGATCCCAGAACTGGAAGAGTACCCTCCTCAGCCTAAACAAGCAAAAAAGACAACTCATAAAATCTTCAAAGAGCAACTCTGAGGAAAATTTAGCAACTGTAGTCAAAGATTACCACAAGGATTTCTTCAGCTACATCCACAACCTAAAAGGTAGGAATCAGATGCGTGCTGAACTAATTGTGGATGGCAGCTCACACACTGACCCTGTGGAAAGTGCAAATGCTAGCAGACAGGTTTAAGTAAATTTTCACTCCCGATCCACCCAAGCATACACAATCCATGTCTTCATCAACTCCTCTTCCAGCCTGCATCTCCAAAGAGCAAGTAACCAATACTCTTTCAAAGGCTAAGAACATAGCCACCATGGGATCAGATGGCATTCTGGGCTGTGTTCTTAATGTTCTAAAACAAGAGCTAGCTAATCCATTAGGCACTCTATTCAACCACAGCCTGAGTACTGGCTTTGTCCCCACTGAATAGGAAACAGCAACATTTATCCCCCTCCACAAGGGCAGCTCAGCAACAGACCTGGGTAACTCTAGACCCAGAAGTTTAACCAGCCTCATCTGTAAGGCAATGGAATGAATCACCATGGACCTCATAAATAAAAGATATAGGTCACCTGCAAACCCTGATCAGTCCCAGTTCAGTTTTGTCAAGGGCAGGTCATGCCTGCTAAACCTGGTGGACTTTGAGAACATGACCAGAGCCATATACGAGGGTAAAGCTGTGCACACAGCCTACCGGGCATCATTGACAAACTAACCCAGTTGAAAATCAACACCTATGCTGTCAGGTGGGGTGCAAACTGGCTCACAGATTGACAACACTCAGTCAAAGTGGGAGACTGTACTTCTACCAGTAGACCTGTCACTAGTGGGGTCCCACAAGGGTCAGTGCTGGCCCCCCTCTTGTTTGGCATATACTTCACAGAAGTCCAGGCCAAAACAGAGGGGCTGTGGCTAAGTTTGCAGATGACTGCAAATGTGCTATCACTGAATCCCCTAGCAATGTCAGCGTACTTCAAAAGGGGTTTACACAGACCAGTGATTGGTGCCAAAGCCATGGTCTTAAACTAAATGCTAAAAAATGTATCCTCATTCTCTTCAGTAAAAACAATGCTCCTGATAATTATAAAATAAACAATAATTCCCCAAGTACCAATTCAGTAGTAAGAGACCTTGGAACACAAGTTGAATGTGACTTTAGCTTTGACCACCATGTATCTACTGTGATGAGGAAGGCATTCTACATCACTCACCTGATTAGAAAAGGCATCACCTTAAGAGCAAAAGAGGTTATAAGCCCCCTGTACTCATTCCACGTCAGGCCTATTATTGAATATAATGCTCTCTTTGGTATGTACCGTACCAGACACCTGCAGCAACTGGAGACTTCAGATTTCTACCCAAGAAAATTCAGAGTCTCTAGCACGCATCTTATACAGACAGACTGAAGTCAATGTCACTGTACTCAGCATATAGACTAGAGTTGACTTGTGTCTAGTTTACAGGGCTATCCTCGGACCCAGATCTAATGAAAATACTGCACATTCATAAGTCGCCACAAGAAACACATGACACAAACTGGAAAAGACAAAACTCCAAAGCTGAGCATATAAGTTCACCAGAAACTTTAAATGATTATCACTTCAATCTGTTTAACAACAACTGAACATCATCTGAAGAAATCCAATTGTTTTTTAACGGACTAAAGCGCTAATCAAAGTTCTTGTGAACTTCTACGCTCAGCTTTGGACATTCGTAAGTCACCCATTCGAGGGATCTCAATATAGTCTGTGATATAAACAGGACCTGCTGGAGAGACAGATGCATCACTCAGAGGTCGACAATCCCCTGGAATAGGCTTCTAATCTACATCACGCAGAGAACCCCCATGACACTGGTTAAGCTCAACCTGGATGACTAGATGAGAAACTAAAATTCTGCAGGGGACTGCCCCGGCTTATCTCCTGGACATGGGTGATCCTTGCTAGAAAAACTTTGGGCACAGATCTCTCTCATCTAGTATCAATTTGGGATTTAATGGCTAGGCTTGCAAAGACCCTCGGGTAAATAGTCCAGTAACATCCTATGAACCTAATCAGCAAATGTGCAAGTGCAGCAGTACAACAGAGGCAGGTAAGGCTTTGGCATTGAACTTGATCTTTAATGGAAAACAGATACCTTGCTAGGACATTTGTCAGGTTTCTCCAACATAAAGAGGTGGGGAAGGGTACACACAAAGCATTGTAGTTGCCTACTTAAATTACTCAGTCTACTACTGGCACGGGGAGCACACAGTACATACACTTATGTAAGCCACAGATTTGTAAAACTTTGTAAAGACTTCGTGCTTGACACCCTGTTACTGTTCTTAACACAAACCATACTACATTGCATTTATCCTTTGAGAAGACTGTGAATCAGAGAATATGCTGTGCTAGCACACCATTGTAGTTACTTTCCTGCTCACTGCCTGCTACTGAAAGCAGCAGTCCCTAATAGATGGTGGTCTTGGCACAAAATGCATCATTGTCTGTTGGTGCACATTAGGCACAGAGACAGACACCTAGCACAAAGAAACAAAAGTCGTAAACATACTCAACACTAAACATTTCCTGCAAGCTACACTGCACTCTCATGGGTGCAAGCACCTTCCTATAAACCACATTTCTATAAAAGGAAGTTTACTGTTTAAATGACTTCTCTTTAAATACAGCTATCACTCCAACCACAGAAATCCCAAATAAATGCCTGCTGTCATTCGACTAGCAAGTAAGGTGCATTGTGTTAATGATACATTTGTGGGGGCAAGCTAGAACTACTGACTACTTCAGTGAGTAAACAGAAGGCCTAGTTTTTTTTTTTTTCCTTGGAGTATGTTTCAGGAAAAAAAAAATGCCAAAGGGTGCTACAAGAAAAATACTAGAATAGCAGGAAGACACAATATTCTACTCAAAGTAATTCTTAATCCCAAAAAATCCAGCCTTCGGAGGATTAAGGGTAAACAAATGTCTTTTAGTACTGAAGTTCAATATGCTAACCTTGCCTTTTTCCTCCATTTTTTGTAGTTACTCAATCCCTAATACACCTAGCTTGTCATACCCATACCCAGGATACACAAGCAGCATCAGTGATTCAAATGCAGGATGTGCACAGCAGTACCTAGTGACCTTCTTACTACCGATCCCAGGGTTTTATAAAATGCCTGGCATCAATAACTACATTTTGCATGACCAAAGGTATTCACATCTGGAGGGACCAGTCTGCCCCTGCAGTTCACTGGCCGGCTTCTGGACTTTGGGCCACTCTGAATCTGTACAAAATCACAGCTAACTCCATCCCAACAAATCCACCTGTGTGGGAGCCTGTCTGAAAATCTCCAGTAAAAGGGCATTCCTCCCTTCTAGAAAGGTGGTGCTTCATGACATTTTTCAATTCTGCACAAAACAAAAGAATCAGAGTATGGCAAAAGCACAACTCAGGACCCTGAATTACATGGCATTTGCAGTCCTAATAAAGCCCTCCTTTGTTAAAATTCACATGAACAAACTTGAGTGGCACTTCTGGGAACAGATGGTGCCCAACTTGCCCAGCTTCTACTTTGCCCTATATTCATCCAATTCTATCAGAAAATTGCTCTTACAGTGGATTCAACAAGTGAATCTTAATCAGCGGTCTCTTTCAAATCAAGTAATGTTCAACATTCAGCAGGTTTAAACCTTTGCATTTAATTTTACAGTACAGACAACTGACTTAGTGGTCCACTGTACGGCAGTCTCAAGCAGAAAACCTCAAATGGTGGCATCCTTGTTCAAGTTTGACTGAAAGAGAAAAAGTTTTCTTGATTAGGTGAATAATTTAGAAACATGGAAGAAAACACAAAGCTTTTTGGAGCTTTGCCATCTAAAATTTTGATGAAATAATTAAAAAAGTGCACAAACTGCATCATATGATCTTGGAAGAGATTACATACAGAGACAAGACTAAGAACAAACACCACCACCTGCTCCTGCCTTTATTTGTAGTCAGTCAGTTCTAATAAACATATAATCCTTAAACATTAAAAGCCAAGGACTAAAAGAATTTCAAAAGAACTACAGTATTTCCTTCTAGCCCCATATGCTCCATACCTGGCGAATCCATTGTGAACTTGTCGAATCACTTCAGAGTTGCTCAGTGCCAAGCCTTTCATCTGAAATGAAAAATTAAATTCAAATTGCTTAAATTTTGTTTTACTCTCAAAATATAAATACAAAAAACTCAAACTTTAGTAAATATCAAAGGTATAAGCATATATACAAAAATGTACACTACATCAAACAAGGAGAAATCATAACCGATGCAGATATAGCAAGATACAGTATTACCAGTTATTTAAAAACAGGAGACAAAGTTACTTTTAAGTAGCCATGGCACAGAGAATAAGAGGTTGGAAAGAATGAGAATTACCTACCCCATCACAACTATGGCTACAAGAGCAAAAGCACAGGGATATCCTAAATTGTAAGGCAGGAAACCAAGCAACACAGGTTTAAAAAAAAAATCTGCTCCAGTCCAGTACTTGATAAAATTACTGTAAAATTATCAGGTGGAAAGTATATGCCCTTTAAAACATTAACGCTACCACACCACTCAATGCGACAGACATTGTCACTTGCCTTACACAGACTGCATTTTCACTTAATCTTTGCTTTCTTTCTGTTGCACAAGGTGACAGCAGCCAATTAACTAGATCACATACTTGGAGACCAAACTAAACTGCATACAATAACTACACCACATACTTAGAAAAACAACAAATTATCAAGTTTTCCACATGCCTAGAAAAACCACCACCACCACGCTTCCAAGACTTCTACATCAGAAGCAAGACTCAAGATCTCTTTAATACTGTCCCTTTTCACACATCCTCCGAGGCTTTGCAGGTATCTGCCCCAGACATCAAAGTGAAACAGCAGTTGATGGGGTCCTAGAGGGATTCTGCAAATACTGGTCAGGGAGGAGGTCCCAGGTTCTCTTATCGAAATCAAGCCAAGGGTCGGAACTTCCAGTATCTGTTAGGGCGGCTGTCACTTCCAAGGAGAGACAATAAATGAAGCAGGTTTCGGTCCATCATAAGGATCCTCAAAGAGAATGGCAACAGTTTACTCGGAGCTTGTTTTCCACCTTGATGACCCCTTGAGAAGGCTTCCGGGAGTTTGTACCTGCTCCTCCTTGGACCCCTACCCCTTCTAAAAGGCTTAGGTAACAGGAATCCTTGGATGAGGAGTCTTTGTCTTATTCTTCACAGATGCCTTTGGCTTATGCTTCCGAGGAAAAATGTCTGTTAACCCTAAGTCTCCTTTTGAGGAATTGTCATTTGAGGATACATTTACTAGGATGATGGGCTACTTTAAGTGGGATTCTTCTCAAGTGTCTGATATTCAGAAAAGATAGGAGTTGCTTCAGGTGAACACTCCTTAACCATCAGCAGCTCCTCCTTTGTTGGCTGCCTTGTTAGTCACTTTCAATGCTGCTTCCAAGTATCCCAATTCTCAGCCTCCTGCTCCAAAGAAACCTGACAGGAGCTATAAGTTTCCTGAGGATCGTCTGTTTTTATTTAAATGTCCTTCTGCAGATCTTGCTGTGGTGCCCGTCTCTTCTTCTAAGCTCTTGCCCTCTTTCAAACACTTGCCTTCTGATATGGATAGGACAATGGAGAGGACTGTAGTAAGAAAGCTTACACTGCTTCTACTTTGGCATTTAGTGTCATTACCAGACACATACATCCAGCTATGCTCTGTCGTGGATTGCTCAGGCCTGTCAGGTCATTTCTGACATCCTTGATTCTGAAGACAAATCCTCTGATTTATTTCAGGGTCTGCTTTACAAGTGGCTCAACACTCTATCAAGTGTAGCTATAATGCTGCTGATTACTCTTCCAGGGCTGTAGCTTTTGGGTCTGTCATGAGGCACTATTCTTGGTTTCATCTCCAGTCTCTGCCTGAGGACATTATCCAAAGCAGCATCCAACAACTTGGCCTTAAACATCTATTTGGGACTGCTAATGCTGGCCTGTTTCAAGTTTCCACAAAAAGAAAGGCAAAGTCTTGCACAACCTAAACATTTTTTTCTCACACTTTTCCCCAAGTTCCAGAGGAATTAGACTTGTCTGCTACTGTTCACAGGCAACCCCGCCAGGCCTCCAAAAGCAGGAAGTGTGGTAAGCGAGCCCCCTCTGCTATGGCTTCTCAGATTTCTTCAGGAATTCCTCAGCCTCCACTAGAGCAACTTCCTCATTTCCAAGAGGTTCTAGGGTCACTGGTGAAGCAAGGAACCATTTAACCTGTCCCCCCCTTCCCAAGTGAGAAACTGCTTTTCTTCCAGGATGTTCCAGGTTCCTCAAAAGGACCTATTATGGAATTTTCCCTGCTCAACACCTTTCTCAAGGTACTTTCTTTGCAGATGTTTATTCGTCAAACCCCATTTCCCTTTTACAACCCCAGGCTGTTCCAGCATCTTTGGATCTACAAGATGCTTAAACTTCATATCCCTATTCACCCTCTCTTCTTCATTTCAAGTTCTCTGCTTTGGCCTTCGGCCTCTCTACTGCCCCAAAGTTATTCACAAAATGCCCAACTCCTGTGACTGCTTTATGCAGGCTCAAAGACAGACATTCAGATTTTTCCTTATCTAGACGACGTGCTGCTTCAGACACCATCTCCCAGTCCTCTGTTACAGGATTTGGAGCTCACCATCTTTCTTCTTCAAAGTCTTGGGTTCACTATCAACTTCCAAAAGTCCGTCCTAACTCCCTCTCAGGATCATGTTTACCTAGGATGCAGAATTCAGACAGTGCCAATGTCACCCCCTCTTATTTTATTTATTGCATTTGTTTACTGGGAAGGTCCACTGGGCCTAGGTGAGCCCATTTTCAGTGGAGACACAGGAGAAAAGCTCCACATGACATTAAACATGTTGAAGATTACAATAAAGATAGAAAGCTAGTTACAGTTACACAGATAGCTAGAAGGCAGTGCAGTGAACAATCTTAGGCATTGATTTAACTGTGATATTAGAACATGCAGAGTACCTACATATTGACCAGTTGAGTAGATAGAGGATGGGTGAAGTGGGAGTGCACAGTAGGGGGAAGAAAGTGAGGGGGTTATTTTTGGCATGGGCTTAACCAGCAGGAGGAGAGGTGTCGTCCAAGTGATTTTTTCTTAGAGTGGAGGGTAGGTGATGGAGATTGCTGCTGTTGGAAGGGTATTCCAAAGTATGGAAACAGAGAAGGAATAGAGCATTTCACCGGCTGGGAGGTGGGGTCCTCTTCCACCTCCAAGTGTTTAGACAATGACAGCCTTTTCAGTCTCGACTGCCATGCCAGCCAGCGAGTTTCTTCAGGTCCTTGGATTCATGCCCCCTCTATTCTAGTGCTCCCTCCTGACAGACTGCAAATGCGGAAGCTTTAAATGGTACATCAAAAGTAATTCTGGCTGCAACACTGTCACTCTGGATTTCAGTGCTCCTCTTCTTCCCTGTCTAAAGAAAGAATTCCAGTGGTGTATTCAAAAGTTTCCTCTCAACCTAGGCCTGCCATTTCGACTTCCAGTTCCTTCTAAAGAACTGTTCACAGATGCATCAAGCGTGGGGGGGGGGGCTTCTTTTGGTCACCTGAAAGTTCAGGGTCTCTGCCCCCCATCAGAAGTCAGACCGTATCCACAGCAAAGAGAGGACTGCTGCAATTCTGGCCCTTCAGGCTTTTCTCCCCTTGTTCTCTCCAGCCTCTTGAAGGTGTAGACATACAACACCATACAGTGATGTGGTATGTTAAAGCAGGGCATCACAAAATCTTACCTCCTCTGCAGAACGTCTCTTCAGGTTTGAGAGGTGGCTCTCCATTATCAGTTAAACTCTTCAGGCAGTACACATTCATTCAGAGCACAATCTAGTGGCATACTGAGGAAGTCCAAAACACAGGCTCACGAATAGATGCTTCACAGAAACATGTTTCTGAACATTAATAGACAAACTGTTAAAGATGAACAAACTCGCTACAGCAAACAGTTCCTGAAAACATCGTTAATGCAAACAGATGATGCGTAAAAAACTTTAATTTAAGTGTACAAAAATAAAAATAAAATCCACTTTTCGTCGGGTACAATATCCCAACTTCCTCAGAAGAAAACTGAGGAAGTTGGGATATTGCACCTGACGAAAAGTGGATTTTATTTTTATTTTTATACACTTAAGTTTTTTAAGCATCATCTGTTTGCACGTATTGGCCGTTCTTGTGGTGGTACCAGGAACTGTGTTTGATGTTTCTGAACATTGTCCATTGATGGGGTATTTCCTCAGGTAGATCTTTTTGCTTCATCTCTGAACAGATGGCTTTCTCTCATTTTCCAGAGTGCCATACCAACTGGCATGGAAGACGGCTGACCTTTCTTTTCCTTGGAAGGGTATATTTTCTTTATGCTTTCCCTCCTCTTCCTCTACTTCCAACAGTCTTACAGAAAATTCAGCTAGACTCCCCAAAAATCTTGCTAGCAACTCCCTTTTGGCTAAGACAGCACTGGTTCCCCCTCTTAACACATCTGGTGAGGGGCAATCACCCAATGTTAACTCAATGGTTGATGATCTCAGACAGAACAAGGGGTCTCATCCATCCTCATTCACCCACTTTTCAACTAACCCTGTGGGTAACAGAGATATGATCCATCCCTTTGAGACACTTCTTTTCTCATAAGTGTGCTCAGGGTTTTACAGAAGGCAAGGAAACCCACAACCAGAAAATCTTATATGACCAAATGAAAGACTTTTTCTGGTGCCATGCTCATAACTAGGACTTTTTCAGAGAGGGGGTCCCTCTGGTACTCTGTTTGTGCAATTTGCTCCAGTCTGACCTGGCCTATTCTGCTGTGAAGGGCCATCTGTCTGCCATTTCTGCTGGTCTACCCTTGAATCCTCATTTGGCTTCTTGCTTCGAGGTCAAACAATTTCTTAAATGATTCCTGCACATGAGGCCTCCAAAGAAAAATATTCCACCTCCTTGGGACCTTAATTTTGTTTTAGAAAAATTGACTCTGGCTCCTTTTGAGCTTGCAGATTCTGCTTCTTTGCAACATTGACCTGGAAGACTGTTTTGTTGCTGGCTTTTATTTCTGCTTGGAGGATTTTGGAGCTTCAGACCCTTAAGACCATTCCCTCCTTTTTTGTTTTTTCATAGGAACAGGGTAGTTCTTACTAATCCTATGCCCAGGGTGGTAAATGTGTTGTCCTTGAATCAGTTGGTACAACTCCTTCCATTTTTCCTTTCTCCTCATTCTGCAAGTCCTGCATACCTTGAATATGCACAAACAGCTCATATACTATTCAAGTGACGCTAAGGCCATTTTTGAAAGTCTGATCAACCTTTTCTTTCCTTTCATCCCAGGACATTGGGTTTGGCCGTCTGTAAGCAAAACGTCTCCTCCTGGACAATTAAGGTCATTTCCTTTTATTGTACTTTTCATAGCAAATCTCGGTCTACAGTAGAGAGCCAATTAAACACACTATTTGGGACCAAGGGTAGTTTGGGTAATGAAACTGTTCAGTTAAATCAAACATACACTGAACTGGATTAAAAAACCTCCAAAACCTTGTTTTTTCTGCACTCAGGAAATACACTTTTCAACCATTCAGCAAGTCCAATGGACCATAAGGAACATTTTTCACACACAAGCAGGCTACAAGTTCAAAAAACACACACAAGTTAATACATACAACGGTTACATATTCAGACTTTATGATTTTTCCTAACCAAAAGTTTGGAAGAATGGGTTTGGATAACTGACGTTTCGGGTAATCCACCCTCTATTGTACTTCTATTAGAGCTCATACTACTACGGCTGCTGCCTCTTCTGGTGCCTTCAAGGGATTAGACACCAATTCCATCACTGAAGCTGCTATTTAGACTTTAGTGCATACCTTTACTAAGCATAAGTTAGATATGGTTTCTAGTGCCAGAGAAGGTTTTGCTAGAGCCATTTTATATGGGTTTGTTAAGGACTCTTCTCAGCCTCCCACCTTCCGTTCTGTTTCTTGAGCTTTTTTACTCTCCCTTCGGTTTAGAATTCTGCAACAGTGACCTAGAAGGACATGGTATTGTTGTGTAAAATCTTACTGTAACAGTAAACTTCCTTCTCTTTACTGCTGCAGCATTCGTTCCCTCCTGCCAACCCCCTCGTTTGTTCTGTTCTTTTTGTTTTACATGATCTTCTAGTGGAGGACCCCCCCCCCCTTTTTCCCTTCTGGATGCGCATGGACTTTATGCTATGGAGACCATTCTTTTCTGGGGCAATTCAATTCTGAGTATCTGTATCCGTACATCCCCTTTACATCCCATGTTCTATACAAAGAACATAGGTGTGACGTACGGTGCATTAATATAAAAAAAAAAAAAAAAAAAAAAAAAAATCAGGCTTTCGTATAGCAACAGGTTGCCACGGGCGAAGATCCCTTCTTTTTAGAGCATTTCAACATTGAAGAGAAGGACACCTACTGTTAAGATTTTACACAACTGTACTTCCAAGAGAATATGCTGGACTCCAGCACACCAGGAAGAACAAACAAGTAGAGTTGAAGAATGTTAACATCTTAAATACAGTGTGTGTGAGGACTACAGAGCAGATCCAGTTGAACCAGTTATGGAAATAAAATACACAAGGAAAATCAGTGGTGGACTGACAAACTTAAGAAGGAATGCTGGGTGGCTAAAAAAAGTGGCTTAAGAGATCAGTTGCAACTGCAAATAACAAGGCATTGAAGGCACTCTTCTGGCTTCAGGTAAGTGACTCAGCCACAAAGAAACTACCAGGTTGCAAGGCAAAGACAGAAAGATAAAGAACATAGTCTGACAGCACCAACCTGCTCATTAGTCCACAAGTCATTAAACAGAAAAAAGTGTACTTGCAACACCTTCTGACAGAAGAAAATCCCACAGAAGTTCTACAGCCCTAGATACGGCCTATACTGAAAGAGGAGGCCACACTAGAAAAAATAAGCACATCACGGAGGAAAATGAAGTCAGGGAAAGCAGCAGTCTCACATTAGATCATGGCAGTTATGATCAAGCTGTTGGGTGAGTTTGGGGAGAAATGGCTTCTAAGGGTACTCTTAGCAGTATGGAGAAAAATGGGTATCCTGGATGACTGGAGAATAAGCGTTAGTGCAAGTATACAAGAACAAAGGAGACAATCCCAACTGTAGGCAGTATAGGAGGTGTCAAATGCCTCTCATACTGCATGAAAGACCTGAAGAGGCGGACTAATAAATACACAGAGTAGTAGAAAGTAAGACAGGAAACTGAGCGTTTCAGATTTAGATCGGGGTGCAGCACAACTGACCAGATGTTTGCAGTGAGACAGATAGTTGAGAAAAAACTAAATATGAAGAAAGTCTCCAACCAGGCATTCCTACACTTTGTCATATGCATTCTCCTTGTCCAAGTGCCAAGAAAGCTGAACTGGACAGTCACGTGATGATTTGAAGTCCCAGAAACACTGGCTGAATTAGTACACGTTATGTACAAAGACTCAATGACACTAGTATCAACCGTGCTCAGACTTAGAGGTTCACAATAGCAGTCTATATGCATCCAGGTTCAGCTCTGAGCAGACTGCCGTTTATACTGGTTATGGAGTTAACAGTAGCTAACAAGTCAGAGGGAACAAATCAACAACCTGTATGCAGATGAACTGGCATTACAGGCAGAGACAGAAGAACTTCAGTTTCAGCAGATGACAAGGGAATGGAAATCAAAAGTGAAAGCACATGGGACAAAAGAACAGATAAGACAGCTGTAATGACAAATTAAGGAAGCCAGAAACTGAAAATTGAGATGGAAGAGAAATAGTGTACAACGTTAACAGCTTCAAGTATCTGGTAGGGGTGGCTGAGGTGAAAGGAAGTCTGAATAAAGAGGTCAAAACTAGAATTAGAGGGCCTGCAGCCAAAGGACAGTGTGTCAAGGGTAGCATGTAACAGATGAATGCCCAAGAAGCTGAAAAGGAAAGTATACAAAACAGCTGTGTGACCAGCGCTACTGTATGGTACATAAGCTTTGGCAGCGAAGGCAGAGCAGCTGAAGAAGCTAGAGGTGATGAAGAGCCTAAGAAGGGTGGTAGTATGTACACTGTGGGAAAGAAAAAAAAATGATGGCATTACAGCAGAAGCTAAGCTAGCTCTAACTGTGGGAAAGGTCAAAGGGAAAAGATATTGTGGTTCAGGCACATGTGCAGGAAAGCAGAAGGCAATCTGGAGTGGAAGATCTGGGACAGATAAAAAGGCAGCAAGATGAAACCAAGGGGCCCAGCAAAGGGATGGAAGGACTGTGAGTAAAAGACCTGTGATGGTCAGGGCATGATTACCAAAGAAGGTAAGATAGTGTCAATGAATCGACAGAGATGGCAACAGTTGACAACCCGTCCACACATACATAATCTGTTGGTGTTGGTTGACTGAAAAATGGGGAAACCACTCTAAATGTTCACAGCCAAGATTATTGCTTAAAAAGACACCATCAGCTAGTCATCCCATGTAATTGTCTAACTAGATGTTTATACATTTTAAAGCTGTGCAAAATCTGTCAGGTAAAGCAAAACTCCCCTGTGAATCCACTCCAGCAGGACCCATATATTCTAAACTATGTGAAATATATGGTTTACCTTCATTTAGTTGAAAGTCTAGTATGCAATCTCGCTATTGAGACTTATTGTAGCGAATCTCAGAATGTGTACGAATTAAAATGTCAAAAATGGTATAGTAGAAGATCCAATGCAACCATTTTCAAACTGCAGCACAAGATTTCCTACGTCTCAACATCATTATGCAGGGGGGCAAGCCCCCCTGGATACCCCACACCCCCTACTTTAATACACTAACTCAGAGATCACACTACAGTGAAGGAAAGGGTACATGTCCAGATCCCCACTACAGTGCGATCTGCACCCAGAATACCTACTTCAAATAAGCGAATGCACACTGGCATTCACTCATTTGAATTCAACATTCCCAAATCTTGCCATTGCACTTTTGCAATTTGGTGCGTCGTACAACAGACTCCCAACTAAATGAAGGTAAACCGAAATACACATTTGGGAACAAAGACTTTATAAACAAATGAGCCACATCTTTGGAAATCTCACATTACTTTAAATTCACCAGTATAAACACATCTCCCCTTTGGCTATATCATGTTCAAGATTCACAAATAAGCTACTTTTTACCTTTGCTTAGGGAGAGACCTGAATGGACAGTACACTAACATCCAAGCAGCTCCAAAATGGTAAGATACTAGTAAACAGAAAGGCACTGAGGCAACAAACCAGATCAAATCACAAAACCTTTATTGTCCAAAAAATAAAAAATGTATACAGCAACCGTTACTGACCAAGCGCTTTCACCCTCATGGGCATCTTCAGAGTCAGTTAACTTCGTTCAAAAAAAAAAAAAAAAAAAAACAAACTTTAAATACACTATCAATTAGTGCATAATTAGACACAAATAGTGAAACAGGAAAGTGACTAATTGACTATCCCCTTTGAATGCTTATTCACCAGGCCTTGAATTCCTATAAAACAATGTATTATTTGATAAAATCCTTATGAATAATAAATAGTAAATAAAAAAGTAATAAGTAGGTAAAAACAAAATTAAATAACAATGAATGAAAAAAAGAGAGAGGACCAATATATGCAATAACAACATTAATTATAAACAAAAATTGCATATCTATTGCTGTGTTTAAAAAAATTTATGTTATATACAAGCTGCCTTGTATCTTAAGATACATGCTAAAGATAATGCTTCATTAACACCAGGGGCATTGCTAGCATCCGTTCTCAATTGCCAGAGACATTCCCTTATCTCCAACACAGTTCTATAGTCTCCCCCAAACTCCTTGGTGTAAAGCCTATCAATGACAAAAAAATAAACTTCTTAAAATTTGGACAATGTTTTGTGTGCTCAAATAATGAATTGGTAGTTTTCTTGTTCTTTATATCCCTATAATGCTCTAATATTCTCTGCCTTAACTTCCTAGTAGTCATTCCTATATAGAACGCTGGGCAAGATAGACAGGTGGCAGCATAAATAACCATGCTAGTATTACAACTGCAGTAACCAGGACTCTTCCAAGTTCTCTTGAAACTACCTAGACAAACATATGGGCCATCGTTAATAAATTTACAGGCTTTACAGTTACCACATTTGGCCATTTTAGCAGGTCTTTGGCCAAAAGATCTAGGGGTCCTCTCTAGTAATTCTTTTAAATTCAAGCCTCTACTGTTGATAAAAGAGGGACTTTTACCTAATATATTGTGTAAATCTGCAGGAAAAAGATGTTGCCAAGCACCGTGAATAACATCTTTAACTTCAAGCGCTAACACATTATGTTGTAGTACCATACCAGTAGGCATGTCTTTCCTATCAGGTACTTCTTTGTGGTTGGTAACTTTATCACACAACCTATGTCTGTCGTGTAAAATGGGAACAAAGTCAGTAGACCTTCTTCTAAATATTTTGTGTTGAAGCGTCAAAAGTATGTCGGTCGGGTAGTCTCTGAACAAATAAATCCCTCAATATGTCTAGTTCTACTGAAAAAATGTCATCCTCACTGATAATACGTGACAACCTGATCTGGCCCTTGACTACATTCCTTTTAACATAAGCAGGGTGACAACTCTTATAGTGTAAAAATGAATTACTGTAAGTTTTCTTTCTATACAGTCTGGATTCCAATTTGCCTTTCTTGATATATAATTGTAAATCCAGATAGTCAGTACTGTTCTTGTCAACCTTGTGTGTAAATTTTAGAAATGTAGTTGTGTTGTTCAAGTATAGAATAAATTCATCCAATTCGACAACTGTGCCTTTCCAAAAAAACAGGATGTCATCCAAGAATCTTAAATAAATAGGCATCTTAGCCTTGTATTCAGATGTCAATACAAACTGATCCTCCCATTCTGCTAAAACGAGGTTGGCATAAATGGGCGCACAATTGGCGCCCATTGCAACCCCAGTGGACTGCCTGTAATATTCATCTTTGAAACCCACGTAGTTGTTCTCCAACACTATTTGCATCAGATCGACCAACAAGCCCTTCTTGGTCCGGTGCAAGTTAGTGTGTTTGTCCAGACTCTTGCTAAACCAATCGAGACCAAAATCATGGGGAATCACTGAAAATAGATTGATGACGTCAACAGTTACCAACAAAAATTCCCCCAAGTCTTCGTTGGTCAAAATTCTAAGACAGTCCAAACAGTGCCATGAATCTTTTAATATGCGAGGCAACCTGTCTAAAATATCCTTGGTCGCAATATCTATGTATGAGGCTAATGATTCAGTTTTGGAACGTCTGGCTGCAACTATCGGTCTAAAAGGTGGATTGGCTATATTTTTATGAATTTTGGGTAGGCCAAATAGAGTGGGTATGACCGGATGTTCTACCAACAGATATTTATATTCCTCAGCGTCTATGATTCCATCACATAGCAACTCGTAAAGCATCCAGTCTATTTTGGTGCAAGCCTTCTGGACATCGAATTTAGAGGCCAACTCGTATGTGTTGGGATCATTTAAAATGTTCTGCATCTGCACTGAATAATCAGTATTGGTCATGATGACCACCCCTCCACCTTTATCCGGTTTCATAACCCTGTATTCCTTGTTGTCAGAAAGTTCCTTTAGACAAAAGACTTCTGCAGATGTTAAGTTGTTATCAAATGTGGTTTGTCTATTGTCAAGGAGCCGCCTAATCTGTGTTGTACATAGCCATTCAAAAGCTAACACAGCAGGATGATATGGGGGTATGAATGTACTACTTCTTCTAAAAGTAAATGCTTGTGACTCGCTTGTCAATCCTTTGTTTAGTGTTAAAGAATATTTTTAAAATTCAAATTTCTTGTATAAAGCTTTAAATTGAGGAGAACCTTACTGATATATTTAAAATCAGGTACAAAAGTCAAACCTTTTTTCAGTAAACTAAGATGACCATCCATAATCTTCAAACTGGAAAAATTATAAACATAAAAAGAATTGTCCCCTAAAATAACGGGGCTCTCTTTAGTGTTGTTGGCCAAAAATGGATTTAACATACTGGCTGAAGAATGCTGAAGTAAATCAATGGGTGGTTCAAAACAAAATGCTGAGGAGTCATTAATGGGGTGAATAGTTAAAGTGTTGTCACTATTCTTATTCATCTGTTGTACCAATTATTGTTGTTGAAATTCAAATTTGAGTTGTTCCTTCTCTGTTGCCCACCCCTCCAATTGTTCCCTGTATGCAGACCTACTCCCTGGGGTGGTCTTTGGTCCACCTGGTCTCGTGTGTTGCCCCGATTCCTCAGCCTGTCCGACTGTCTTAATTGGGGTTGATTTTCTAAAAAAAAAAAAAATAAAACACTCCTCATCCTCTTCCACCACAAAGTGTACCTAGTCAGTTACCCCCCTCTTCAGTTAAGTTAGTGTTTCTCCTCGTGGCCCCATGGTAATGTACATCCCCACTTGTGTTAGGTAAGAGGTAAGCTCTCTTCTCTTTAAATTCAATGGTATCCCTTAATATCTTTTTCCGTTTTCTTTCCATACTTGTTTTAACAGACCTATCAAGTTCAGTTGAAATTCTGTCTAATCTACTTTTATTGCTTTCAAAAAGTAAATCATTAGTAATGCTCTGCTTGAGAGCAATAAGTTCATTTTTTAAAATACTTAACCTGTTGTTGTGATCTCTTATAATGATTCTCATTAAATCCATCCCAGTTCTATCAAAGTTCCAGCATATTCTTGTATGCCTCTGTGTTTGCCTCAATCCCCATAGGGATTCTATAAACTCTCAAGCCTCTAGGTACCTGGTTACGTTCTAAAGAACGCTCTAAAAAAACATTGTCCATCTGAAGCAATTTATATTTCTTGACTAACTTCTCAAATCTAAGTACCTGGGTATTAAAATGTCCCAGGGTTGTTCGGTCTAGAAGTATCACCTAAAATGGGGGGTACCAAAAAGTTTTCCATATCAAATATTAGTCCTGTAGGGGTACTGTTTTTGGCAACCCTTAGTCTACTGTTGTTGATGTCTACCCTAGGGTTGTGGTTTCTATCCCCTCTTGGTATCTCTATGTTCACTTGCCTTTCAGTAGTGGATGCTGGAGGTGTATGCATGGTGAAAAGTTCCACTTGTGTGTCTGTTAAACTAGCATCCCTGGTATTGTGCTCTATAGTCTTGTTGGCCTGTAATAGTGTAATAATTTGTTTTGAAATTTCCATATATTGGACCATTAATTGTTCCATTGTAGATGGGAATATATACTCTAAAAAAATCAGTAAAAAATGACAGCAAAATAGATATATAACCTACTGCTTAGCCCAAAGAAATTTTCCTAACCAAAAATTCTAAAAATTCTAACAAGAATACTCCAACTAATTAAGTTGACTAAAACAATTTCATAATAAAGATAAAATAATGACAAAATGTACTTAAAATGTGTTGTGAGAAATTGGTAAATGCCTCTCTCACAAAAAAGATTGCAAACAAAATATGTTATGGCAAATCTCACAAAAAAGATTGCAAACAAAATATGTTATGGCAAATCTGTTTGCTGACAAATCCCCTTACTTATAATGAAACGTACACAATAGTAAAAATATCTTCTATGAAAAACGTAAAATATTATTAATTAAAAAGGAGAGATTGACAATCCCTAGATTTGTTGTAAAAATAACAAACTTCAATTTGCACCATGCCCTGTTTCAAGTTCAGCAAAAGAAAAAATTAACTATAAAGCTGTGAATGCAAACCAAATCTTCTATCAAATTCTATTCAAACATCTAAACATTTAAAATAAAATAACAGGTTAATAAATGGTTACAACAATACAATATTCAAAAACATATATGTTTGAGTCCTTTAGGTTAATTAGTAAATTGTAGTAGCAAACCAAAGTACACGTAACATATAGACTGTGCTGCTTCAAAGCTCAAGTTACCAATATATCAATCACAAGTCAGTCCCATAGGGACAAGCCCTTTGAAACAGTCAAAAGAATGTACGCTGAATGAATTCAAGCCTTAAAATAATGTAGCAATTGTTGTGAAAAAATAGTACCTTGTTGTCTAGAAGCAGCCAAAAACACTTCGAAAAAAACTCCAATGGCTTTCTCAATCGACAAAATGAAAGCCTGTATAATAAATAAAAATGTTGAACCAACACAGAATGGACAAAAAAAGGAGAATTAGTCAAGTTTACTCGTCCATCCAATGTAACAAATGCGAAAAGAAGCTGAAATTAGCTCTTACAGAACTGCTGCTTCCTTTAAATGAAAGAATGGAAGCGAAACAGCACGTACCAACACTGAAAGTTCATTCAAAACAAGTAGGACGTAGTCGACGTAAGTTGTCAAACCAGGAAGAGCAGTACCTCAAAATAAATTTAAAGTGAAAGTAATGTGCCCCCGAATGAAATATTTGCAGAATATTTTTAATTCCACCAAAAAGACGAGTCCACACCAAAATAACATCTAGTGGTAAACCAGTAGACAGATCTTGGTAGCTGTTCAGCTCACTCCAAAAACAAGGAACAATCTAGTCGATCCGAAAAATATATAAACCCAGGTTACCAGCCTCAACGAATGGTAGAAAAGTAGAAAGTGGACCTCAGTAGCTGTTCAGCTCACCCAAATGCAACATCCAATGTAGAGCAACACGAAAATGGCAACAACATACAATGGTCGTCACCATCCCAGAGAATAAGTCTCAAAACTAAAAATCCTTTCACTGGAAATGTCAACCCTGACAAGGTCTATTGCAATAACCAGGTAACAAGTGATAAAGTCCAGTATTGTCGCCAAGTGCCAAATGAACAACTGAGCAGCTCCAAAATGGTAAGATACTAGTAAACAGAAAGGCACTGAGGCAACAAACCAGATCAAATCACAAAACCTTCATTGTCCAAAAAATAAAAAATGTATACAGCAACCGTTACTGACTAAGCGCTTTCACCCTCATGGGCATCTTCAGAGTCAGTTAAATTCGATCAAAAAAAAAAAAAAAAAACACTTTACACTATCAATTAGTGCATAATTAAACACAAATAGTGAAACAGGAAAGTGACTAATTAATTGACTATCCCCTTTAAATGCTTATTCACCAGGCCTTGAATTCCTATAAAACAATGTATTATTTGATAAAATCCCTATGAATAATAATAAATAGTAAATAAAAAAGTAATAAGTAGGTAAAAACAAAATTACACAACAATGAATGAAAAAAAGAGAAACCAATATATGCAATAACATTAATTATACACAAAAATTGCATATCTACTGCAGTGTTTAAAAAAATGTATGTTATATACAAGCTGCCTTGTACCTCAAGATACATGCTAAAGATGATGCTTCATTAGGGGCATTGCAAGCATCTGTTCTCAATTGCCAGAGAAATTCCCTTATCTCCAACACAGTTCTATAGTCTCCCCCAAACTCCTTTATTACTTTAAATTCACCAGTATACACACATCTCCCCTTTGGCTAGATCATGTTCAAGATTCACAAATAAGGTACTTTTTACCTATGCTTAGGGAGAAACCTGAATGGACAGCACACTAACATCTCCTGCTGTACTGCCCCACTCCCAGGTTTGGACTTTTACACAAAACAAACACAAACGCTAGTCAGAGAAACTGACACCACTCTCACTTTCCATCTACTTTTCCTCCATACCCCTTGCAACTACCTAAAGGACAGGATGAAGGGAAGGTTTAGTCAGTCATGAAAAGAAGAAAATGCAGAACAAAAATACACCTGTTGAGGCACATACCTCCACCTACTAGCACATCACATCCTTGAGGTTCTTGTACACTACCAAACCCTAACTGCCAAGAGGTCAGTTTCACTGATTTTGCCTGCATGCCTCAACTGAAAGCCCCTAGCTTTCTCATATAAAATAACTTACAGACCTGTTCTAATAACACAGCCAATTAAAACCAACACCATCTCTGCACTGTGTTCACTGGGTAAAATTAAGTTAAAGGTTTTCACAAGTACACTGTTTTGCCATGATACTGGCTTATCCCTGACACAATCTAGAATACTTTTCCTTTCTCCTAAAAACAGGGTGTTGGTTCAAAAAAGTTTAAGCCCAAAAGGTTCTCTTTTTACCAAAATACAAGTATTGAGGAACAGAATAAGCCTGAAAAGCAAGTTAATGCTACTGCATTGCAGCTCTGTAACAGAGCGATACTATCATTTGAATAAACTAAACAAAAAAATGAAGAAAGCTACTTACTGCAGCATCGAAACTCTGTGAGAATTCTTTAAATTCTGTAAGTGTTTCTCCCAAATGAATATCGTCGTGTATACAATTGAGCAGTACACTAACTATGGCTTGGGTGGCGCACGCATTATTTATTACCTGCAAAAAAAGAGAAAAATAAAATGGGGGAAAATGAAAGAAGGAAGGTCACAACATTATTTTCAGTTGCAACTACTATAGCCAATATACTTCCAGCACATATCTATGCAAATTGATACATCTCTAGAGCTCCAACTCAGTTTTACTGCTTACCACTTGGCAGAATGCTTATCTGCATTCTCGCACATGGAGCAAACAACTGATAAAGGTTGTTGTTAACACACATGGGCATGCAACTGCTCATGAATTAGTAAGCACACAATTAAGTTTATTTTTACAAAAAGCTACACACCGCAGTTGGCCTTAACACAAAATATACTGAATGGTATAAAGATGAATTCCAGAGTCTCCAAACTTTACAATACACACACGCACACACTTACTTTATATCCACCCACACCCACATCCAGATCCATCCACATCTATATACATCTATAATCTATATAAAATATATCCGAAAGCAACAATGTTAAGTGGATTTTTCTCAAACAAAAACATTAATAGGCTCATAGGAAGTTACTAGGCTAGTGGCCCAAGAGGCCTTACAAGCCTAGCCAAATTTTACCCTTGTTAACATGATCAGAACCTATTGCCCCTGTCCAAGATGTACACAGGTGGAACCCCCAGGATGAACTTACGGTTACCCATCCAGTCATCTAGACTGTCTGAAGAGGGCCAATGTTTGATGTGAAGTGGGAGTCTATTCCAAAGGTGTGGTAATGCCTGGGAGACAAGTTTGTCTCTCCAGCAGGTTCTACTGATGTCACATACGAGGTTTAGGTCTTTAGAGGGGATAACCCGTGTGCCACTTGACTTGCGGATGTGCAGCACTTCCAATAATGCGGGGTCAGAGATCTCCGTATATGCAAGGCAGAGATTGCACCCGAGTAATTTGTATGAAACAGAATAAAGTGACAGTGATTTCAGCTGATCCACATAGGATAGCTGCTGAAGACCTTGAATTTCCTTTGTGAAGAACCTTTGTGGCCTCTCCAACTGTTGCAGGTGCTTTGAAAGGTACATGCCAAAAGGGGGGGGGGGTGTTCGCAATTTTTGGCCCAATGAATACAGGGAGGTGATAACTTCACTGTTTTTTTAGGCAATGCCCTTACTTATGAGGTGAGCCATACAGAATGCCCTTCTTACTACTCTGAACATATGGTGATCAAAGGCAAGGGCGCCGTCAAAATGCATGCCCAGATCTCTCACCACTGAGTGCATACTTTGGGTATTGCCACTGATATGGTAATTTGCAAGAACAAATCGCTCCTGCCAAAAGGGATAATACATTTTTCGGCATGGAGTTTGAGGCCATGAGCTTGACACCAATCATTTGTTTGCGCAAGAGCTTCATGAAGGATGCTGACATAGCTTGGAGATTCTATGACCACACCCAGTTTGCAGTCAGCAAAGATCAGCCACAGTCCCTTGATTTTTAGCTTGTACTTGGGGAAAAATAGATTCCAAACAATATAGGTCCCAGGACCGATACCAAGTGGGAACACCACTGGTAATGGGTCTACTGTTGGAGGTGGAGTCCCCTATTTTGACTGCATGGGTTCTATAAGAGAGCCAGTTTGCAACCCACCTTACGATACAAGGGCTGATGTCAAGCTGAGAGTGTGTCAATGATGCCCAAGTGAGAGACAGTGTCAAACGCCTTGGCCAGGTCTAAGCAGGCTGTATGCAAAGATCCCTCATCCAGTCCCCTTGTGAATGTCTCAAAGAAGTCCACCAGGTGTAACAAGCATGATCGCCCCTTGACAAATTCAAACTGGATAGGATCTAGTGTTAGTCAACAAAGATGTAGGCAATTTCCAAAGTCCATGACAACTCTTTCCATGGTCTTAAAGGGTCAGCAAAAGCACCACCTTTATGCAGGGGGATAACTGGCCATTTTCCATTCAGTTGGGATGAAACCAGTGCACAGACTGTGACTAAAGAAAAAAAGTAGCCAACAGTGATGCTAATTCATGTTTGAGCCCTCATACGACGCAGCCTGGGATGTTAACAGGTCCCACTGATGCAGTGTTTTTGGCTTTAGAGAGGACGTTTATAACCTTATAGATACAAGGCAGGGGACAGGTGGTAGGCAGTGCGCTATGAGGCACATGGCGAATTTTGGGAGTAAAAGTTTTCATTGAACCTGCTGGTTAGCTGTGTCCACCAGCCTTTCAGCGTGTCAATGCTACCATTAGCACCTGGTTTGAAGCAAGTCTGAGCTTCGCCTTTTGGGCGTCGGGTAGATGTAACTCAGCCAGCCCACCTTAGCAGTTGTTCCCGGTTATGGAAGCTTAACTGATTCAGGATCGCCATGCGAGTGACTTTCACAAGAAGTCTTATTTGCTTATTAAAGCTGAGGAGGGAGTGTTTCCAGTTTAGAGTCCACACCTCCTTACTCCTGGACACCCATTTCTTCCTTTTACTGTAAAGTCCATTAATGGTGGTTGTCCACCAGGCAAGTTCACTTTTCCATGAAGAGCTTGTTTTGGTCCTAACAGGTACTGCCAAGTCAATGCAGTTATACAAGTACTTGTATAGGACATTGGTGCAGAGTTTGGCATAGCTACAGATTCTGTGTAAGAGGAGAGGCGCAATGAAGTTATTCATAACATCCCATAAGAGATCATAATCTGCTTTGGAGAAGTTTTTTAGTCTAGTCACTGCTAGAGGAGGATCAGGTGTGACAGGGTTGGGGGCA